>NW_022261979.1:1546088-1576088 GCF_002021735.2 Oncorhynchus kisutch | reverse complement strand
GCATCTGTCACACAGGGAGTAAGTAAGGGATGTGCTGAGGAGGATGAGGGAGGCAGCAACAGACAGCGGTGCTGGGTTTTAGAGCGTCTCAGTGGTGAGCTGCAGACCAGATGTTCTCTCCAGACCCCGTGGGCCTTTGATCGTGGCCTCTAGTGTACAGCTTTAACCCAGTTTGGAGAAGTGTGCCCCACTTTCTGATTGGCTGTTACCACATTCTGCCTTCCTGGGGTCATTGAGACTGGAGTTCTCTGAAAGCACCAAAGCTACAGAGGTCAAGTTGGTGTTAGGCATCTTTCAGTTCTTCAGAGTTCAGGTTTTTGCTACTACATCTGTCGCAGGTTTATTTAGCTTGTTCTTCACTTAACTAGTATTCAAGACGCAATAATGTTTCTCAATTATTTTATGTTCATCTTTAATGTATCTATTACTGTTGATAGAGAGTAGTTCACAAAAAGCTAGAATCATATTTACACGGAGAATACCCAACACAGACTGCATGAGGTGGATCTGTCGATCACTATTAGTAAAATGAGTTGGCTGTGACTGTGTCTTCTGCTGCTCAAACCGTTTCCTCTCAACATTTCATTTTTCATGACGTATCTGTCCTTTGTCCTTCACTCTTTGGGGAAAAAAGGTGTTACAGTTGAAATGGGGAGTTTACATACACTTAGGTTGGAGTCATTAAAACTAGTTTACATACACTTAGGTTGGAGTCATTAAAACTAGTTTACATACACTTAGGTTGGAGTCATTAAAACTAGTTTACATACACTTAGGTTGGAGTCATTAAAACTAGTTTACATACACTTAGGTTGGAGTCATTAAAACTAGTTTACATACACTTAGGTTGGAGTCATTAAAACTAGTTTACATACACTTAGGTTGGAGTCATTAAAACTAGTTTACATACACTTAGGTTGGAGTCATTAAAACTAGTTTACATATACTTAGGTTGGAGTCATTAAAACTAGTTTACATACACTTAGGTTGGAGTCATTAAAACTAGTTTACATACACTTAGGTTGGAGTCATTAAAACTAGTTTACATACACTTAGGTTGGAGTCATTAAAACTAGTTTACATATACTTAGGTTGGAGTCATTAAAACTAGTTTACATACACTTAGGTTGGAGTCATTAAAACTAGTTTACATACACTTAGGTTGGAGTCATTAAAACTAGTTTACATACACTTAGGTTGGAGTCATTAAAACTAGTTTACATACACTTAGGTTGGAGTCATTAACTTTTTTCAACCACTCCACAAATGTCTTGTTTACAAACTATAGTTTTGTCAAGTCGGTTAGGACATCTACTTTGTGCATGTCATTTTTCCAACAATTGTTTACAGATGGATTATTTCAGTTATAATTCACTGTATCACAATTCCAGTGGGTCAGAAGTTTACATAGACTAAGTTGACTGTGCCTTTAACTTCTTGCGTCGAGCAATCACGTATCCGGGAGCGTAATCATAGCCTCAAGCTCATTACCATAACGCAACGTTAACTATTCATGAAAATCGCAAATGAAATGAAATAAGTATATTGGCTCACAAGCTTAGCCTTTTGTTAACAACACTGTCATCTCAGATTTTCAAAATATGCTTTTCAACCATAGCTACACACGCATTTGTGTAAGAGTATTGATAGCTAGCATAGCATTAAGCCTAGCATTCAGCAGGCAACATTTTCACAAAAACAAGAAAAGCATTCAACTAAAATAATTTACCTTTGAAGAACTTCGGATGTTTTCAATGAGGAGACTCTCAGTTAGGTAGCAAATGTTAAGTTTTTCCAAAAATATTATTTGTGTAGGAGAAATCGCTCCGTTTTGTTCATCACGTTTGGCTAAGAAAAAAAAACCAAAATTCTGTCATTACAACGCCAAACTTTTTTCCAAATTAACTCCATAATATCGACAGAAACATGGCAAAGGTTGTTTAGAATCAATCCTCAAGGTGTTTTTCACATATCTATTCGATGATAAATCATTCGTGGCAGTTTGGTTTCTCCTCTGAACCAAATGGAAAAATGCACGCAGCTGGAGATTACGCAATAATTTCGATGGAGGACACCAAGCGGGCACCTGGTAAATGTAGTCTCTTATGGTCAATCTTCCAATGATATGCCTACAAATACGTCACAATGCTGCAGACACCTTGGGGAAACGACAGAAAGTGTAGGCTCATTCCTGGCGCATTCACAGCCATATAAGGAGACATTGGAACACAGCGCATTCAAAATCTGGGGCACTTCCTGTATGAAATTTCATCTTGGTTTCGCCTGTAGCATTAGTTCTGTGGCACTCACAGACAATATCTTTGCAGTGTTGGAAACGTCAGAGTGTTTTCTTTCCAAAGCTGTCAATTATATGCATAGTCGAGCATCTTTTCGTGACAAAATATCTTGTTTAAAACGGGAACGTTTTTTTATCCAAAAATTAAAAGAGCGCCCCCTATATCGAAGAAGTTAAACAGCTTGAAAAATTCCAGACAATGAAGTACTGGCTTTAGAAGCTTCTGATAGGCTAATTGACATAATTTGAGTCAAGTGGAGGTGTACCTGTGGATGTATTTCAAGGTCTACCTTCAAACTCAGTGCCTCTTTGCTTGACATCATGGGAAAATCTAAAGAAATCAGCCAAGACCTCCGAAAAACAATTGTAGACATCCACAAGTCTGATTCATCCTTGGGAGTAATTTCCAAACACCTGAGGTACCACGTTCATCTGTACAAACAATAGTACGCAAGTATAAACATCATGGGACCACATACAGCTCAGGAAGGAGATGCGTTCTGTCTCCTAGAGATGAAAAGTGCTAATCAATCCCAGAACAACAGTAAAGGACCTTGTGAAGATGCTGGAGGAAACAGATACAAAAGTATCTATATCCACAGTTAAACGAGTCCTTTATCGACATAACCTGAAAGGCTGCTCAGCAAGGAAGAAGCCACTGCTCCAAAACCTCCGTAAAAAGCCAGACTACGGTTTGCAACTGCACATGTGGACAAAGATTGTACTTTTTGGAGAAATGTCATCTGGTCTGAAGAAACAAAAATAAAACTGTTTGGCCATAATGACCATCGTTATGTTTGGAGTAAAAAGGGGAGGCTTGCATGCTGAAGAATACCATCCCAAACCGTGAAGCACGGGGGTGGCAGCATCATGTTGTAGGGATGTCTTTGCTGCAGGAGGGACTGGTGCACTTCACAAAATAGATGGCTTCATGAGGAAGGAACATAATGTGGATATATTGAAGCAACATCTCAAGACATCAGTCAGGAAGTTAAAGCTTGGTCACAAATGGGTCTTCCAAATGGACAATGACCCGAAGCATACTTCCAAAGTTGTGGCAAAATGGCTTAAAACCTGTTATGGCTGCATCCATTTGTTCTCAATTTCCGCCTGAAGACATACCCAAATCGAACTGCCTGTAGCTCAGCCCCAGAGGCAAGGATATGCATATTATTGGTATCATTTGAATAGAAACATTCTGAAGTTTGTGGAAATGTTAATTGGATGTAGGAAAATATAACACAGTAGATCTGGTAGAAGAAAAGATAAAGAAAGAGCATACGTTTTCTGTTTTTTATTGTTGTATCATCATCTTTCACATGTACTAAAATAGCCACACAGTCAGATAGGATGCTGGAGATCATTTTGATGGATAACACAAGAGGGCAACTGTAGGTGTGCAAAGTTTCAGACTGATAACTTCAGGAATGGGTGAGCTACATGACATTTGAAGTCACCCAGGTGTCCCCACACAAGTTGCCCAAATGTACCCAAGTGGCGAAATGACCTATAACTATATAACTATCCAAGTAGTGAAATGACCTATAACTATATAAAGCAGTGCAAATAACTATATACAACATATCAAAAAGCAATTCTAACACACACACACACAAAAAAAATGTTTTAAAAAATATTTGAAAATAAATGTTTAAAAAAAACAGTACACCCCTTGGAAGTCCCCGTCATAATATTTTGTTGCCTGTGCCATGTCCCAAAGCAGTCTCTTTCTGATGTAAAGCAGAGGCAAACTAAACAAGTGGTACATTTCATGCGACACAGAACACAACGACGCCTCCATGCTGTGCCCTTTTGGCCCTGAGGCACAGTCATGCCTGCAGTAATGAACTGTGGCATATGAACACCACTGGGGGCACAGGTAGAGCGGGCAGCTTGGCACCGGGGGCTCCCAGTCGGAGTCGCTATCACTGTGAAAGAAAACATTTAAAAAATATTTGTATTGTAAGAGCCTTTTATCATCACATAAAATAAACAGATATGTATTGATTGTATAGAGCAGAGGGAACAGTCACTAAGGTGTTCCATTCAACTCCGGCCATTGTTTTATATATATATAAAAGTCAATATATATATACAGTGCCTTGCGAAAGTATTCGGCCCCCTTGAACTTTGCGACCTTTTGCCACATTTCAGGCTTCAAACATAAAGATATAAAACTGTATTTTTTTGTGAAGAATCAACAAGTGGGACACAATCATGAAGTGGAACGACATTTATTGGATATTTCAAACTTTTTTAACTAATCAAAAATTGAAAAATTGGGTGTGCAAAATTATTCCGCCCCCTTAAGTTAATACTTTGTAGCACCACCTTTTGCTGCGATTACAGCTGTAAGTCGCTTGGGGTATGTCTCTATCAGTTTTGCACATCGAGAGACTGACATTTTTTGATTTGTCAGGAAGTTAAAGCTTGGCCGCAAATGGGTCTTCCAAATGGACAATGACCCGAAGCATACTTCCAAAGTTGTGGCAAAATGGCTTAAGGACAACAAAGTCAAGGTATTGGAGTGGCCATCACAAAGCCCTGACCTCCATCCTATAGAACATTTGTGGGCATAACTGAAAAAGCGTGTGCAAGCAAGGAGGCCTACAAACCTGACTCAGTTACACCAGCTCTGTCAGGAGGAATGGGCCAACATTCACCCAACTTATTGTGGGAAGCTTGTGGAAGGCTACCCAAAACGTTTGACCCAAGTTAAACAATTTAAAGCCAATGCTACCAAATTCTAATTGAGTGTATGTAAACTTCTGACCCACTGGGAATGTGATGAAATAAATATAAGCTGAAATAAATAATTCTCTCTACTATTATTCTGACATTTCACATTCTTAAATGTGATGATCCTAACTGACCTAAGACTGAATTTTAACTGATTAAATGTCATGAATTTTTACAAACTGAGTTTAAATGTGTTTGGCTAAGGTGTATGTAAACTTCCGACTTCGACTGTATGTAGAACCTAAAATGGTTCTTCGGCTTTCCCCGTAGGAAAACCATAGGAAAACCCTTTGAATAACACTAGGTTCTACCTGGAACCCCAAAAAGTGTTCTGCCTGGAACCAAAAAGGGTTCTTCTATGAGGACAGCTGAAGAACCCCTTTGGAAATCTTTTTTCTAAGATTGTCCTCCACACGACTCCATAGTTTACTTTATATCATAACAGTGGAGAAGTAGTTAACATAGCCTGAAACGCTAGCCGTTTATATTATGTGTACACACACACACACACACACACACAGCCAGCCAGCCAGCCAGCCACAGAGGCTGCTGACAAATGGCAGTGTAGTCCAAGGGTATTAATCTCTCTGCAGTTCGTTTGCACTGACTGTCTTCTACATGCAACAAATGTCACTCCCCTTTGACAGAAAAGCACTCTTACTTAGTCATGTGTTTCTCCAAACCAGGGACAAGGGAAGAGGGAGGGACCTTTCGTACAGTTTAAACCATTTTAAAAGTTATGTTCCTCCAATGTTGATGTACCCTCTAAAAGATTTCTCCTCACATGAACTGCCCAGCAGAATACTATGGACTAGAGGAAGGTAATGGTGTGCGTCTCAGCCCTGTACTTGAGGATTGCCTTTTGGTTGTATTGTGGTTGTCAGACCAGGGTCAAACATATATGTTAAATACCTTCAACTACTTGAGCTACACTTGATTTAGTGTGCAATTGAACCAATGGAGTGGTCGCACAAGGCCAATCAATATCCATGCTACATCAGGTATCTGGAGGTATTTACCATTTCACCCAGGTCTACCTCTGGTTTGACTTGTGTGATTGTGTTTCTGTCATTTTCTTTCATTTGGCCAAAATAGCAGTAGATGTAGTGTTTTGATTGTTGGTGAATAGACACTGTCCAGCCCAGAGAAAGATGAATAGTGCAGCCAGGCTGTCCTATTGACCCGTTATGGATGGAAGAGACCACAGCCACTAGTCAGACACAGTACTGCTGCAGCAGGGCCACTCACTGGCCCTCCAGAATATATGCAAAGTTAAGAAGAAAACAAAGATCATTTGACACCATCATACTGTTTAACAATGTTTTACATTTCAAGGGTAAAATATGATTATGGCTTGGCATGTCTGGTGAAACTTTTTGCATGGTGATTTCATATTGACAATATGATTGTATTTATTCAACAAATCAGCCATTGCATGCAAATCCATGGACAGCCTTGGCAGTCCTGATTTGAATGGAATTGCATGCTTGCATGCTGTACTGTGATCTTCAGTGATCAGCTAAAACCAGATTGATTTCACAATCAATCGGACGTCCATACCACCCGTTGATATGAAGTCAGTGTGTCTAATGCTGTGTTGTACCCAGCCAGGGACTATGAGATTATAATGTCAGTGTGTTTAATGCTGTGTGTTGTACCCAGCCAGGGACTATGAGATTATACAGTCAGTGTGTCTAATGCTGTGTTGTACCCAGCCAGGGACTATGAGATCATACAGTCAGTGTGTCTAATGCTGTGTGTTGTATCCAGCCAGGGACTATGAGATTATACAGTCAGTGTGTCTAATGCTGTGTGTTGTATCCATCCAGGGACTATGAGATTATACAGTCAGTGTGTCTAATGCTGTTTGTTGTATCCAGCCAGGGACTATGAGATTATACAGTCAGTGTGTCTAATGCTGTGTTGTACCCGGCCAGGGACTATGAGATTATAAAGTCAGTGTGTCTAATGCTGTGTGTTGGACACAGCCAGGGACTATGAGATCATACAGTCAGTGTGTCTAATGCTGTGTTGTACCCAGCCAGGGACTATGAGATCATACAGTCAGTGTGTCTAATGCTGTGTTGTACCCAGCCAGGGACTATGAGATCATACAGTCAGTGTGTCTAATGCTGTGTGTTGTATCCAGCCAGGGACTATGAGATTATACAGTCAGTGTGTCTAATGCTGTGTGTTGTATCCATCCAGGGACTATGAGATTATACAGTCAGTGTGTCTAATGCTGTGTGTTGTATCCAGCCAGGGACTATGAGATTATACAGTCAGTGTGTCTAATGCTGTGTGTTGTATCCAGCCAGGGACTATGAGATTATACAGTCAGTGTGTCTAATGCTGTGTGTTGTATCCAGCCAGGGACTATGAGATTATACAGTCAGTGTGTCTAATGCTGTGTTGTACCCGGCCAGGGACTATGAGATTATAAAGTCAGTGTGTCTAATGCTGTGTGTTGTACACAGCCAGGGACTATGAGATTATACAGTCAGTGTGTCTAATGCTGTGTGTTGTATCCATCCAGGGACTATGAGATTATACAGTCAGTGTGTCTAATGCTGTGTGTTGTATCCAGCCAGGGACTATGAGATTATACAGTCAGTGTGTCTAATGCTGTGTGTTGTATCCAGCCAGGGACTATGAGATTATACAGTCAGTGTGTCTAATGCTGTGTGTTGTATCCAGCCAGGGACTATGAGATTATACAGTCAGTGTGTCTAATGCTGTGTTGTACCCGGCCAGGGACTATGAGATTATAAAGTCAGTGTGTCTAATGCTGTGTGTTGTACACAGCCAGGGACTATGAGATTATACAGTCAGTGTGTCTAATGCTGTGTGTTGTATCCAGCCAGGGACTATGAGATTATACAGTCAGTGTGTCTAATGCTGTGTGTTGTATCCAGCCAGGGACTATGAGATTATACAGTCAGTGTGTCTAATGCTGTGTGTTGTATCCAGCCAGGGACTATGAGATTATACAGTCAGTGTGTCTAATGCTGTGTGTTGTATCCAGCCAGGGACTATGAGATTATACAGTCAGTGTGTCTAATGCTGTGTGTTGTATCCAGCCAGGGACTATGAGATTATACAGTCAGTGTGTCTAATGCTGTGTGTTGTATCCATCCAGGGACTATGAGATTATACAGTCAGTGTGTCTAATGCTGTGTGTTGTATCCAGCCAGGGACTATGAGATTATACAGTCAGTGTGTCTAATGCTGTGTTGTACCCAGCCAGGGACTATGAGATCATACAGTCAGTGTGTCTAATGCTGTGTGTTGTATCCAGCCAGGGACAATGAGATTATACAGTCAGTGTGTCTAATGCTGTGTGTTGTATCCAGCCAGGGACTATGAGATTATACAGTCAGTGTGTCTAATGCTGTGTGTTGTATCCAGCCAGGGACTATGAGATTATACAGTCAGTGTGTCTAATGCTGTGTGTTGTATCCAGCCAGGGACTATGAGATTCAGAGACAGAGGATTGAGCTGGGTCGCTGTATCGGAGAGGGACAGTTCGGGGACGTCCACCAGGGAGTCTACATGAGCCCGGTAGGCCTAGGCTGTGTCCCAAATGGCTCCCTATTCCCTATTTAGCCGACTGCTTTTGACCAGAGCCCTATGGGTATCCCTATGGGCCCTGTTCTAAATAAATGCTCTACATAGGGAATAGGGAGCCTACACATTTGTGGAAAAACAAGACACAATCCTGTTAGACTTGATTTATTTAAAGGACCATTTTCTGATGTTTTATTTCTCTCTGTAGGAAAACCCTGCTCTGTCTGTGGCCATCAAGACGTGTAAGAACTGCACCTCTGATAGTGTCAGGGAGAAGTTCTTACAAGAAGCTCGTAAGTAACACACCTCCTCCTGTCGTCCTTCTTGATCACAGCACATACGACCTCTTGCTCTTCATACATCAGTTGTGTGTATACTACTGAGGGTAGAACACATGACCTTTTGGTTTGTGTCTAGGGCGCATTCTCAGCATAGCAATCTCAGACAGATATTTCTACCTTTTTAGGGCACCACATGCAGAGATTTAGAATGCAGCCCAAATGGCACCCTATTTCCTATATAGTGCACTTTATAGGGATTAGGGTGCCATTTGTGATGCGACCTTAGTGTAGCAGTGGGTTTTTGAACAGCAGAAGACTGGTCTTCAGCTCCAGTGGGTTTTTGAACAGCAGAAGACTGGTCTTCAGCTCCCAGTGGGTTTTTGAACAGCAGAAGACTGGTCTTCAGCTCCAGTGGGTTTTTGAACAGCAGAAGACTGGTCTTCAGCTCCAGTGGGTTTTTGAACAGCAGAAGACTGGTCTTCATCTCCAGTGGGTTTTTGAACAGCAGAAGACTGGTCTTCATCTCCAGTGGGTTTTTGATCAGCAGAATACTGGTCTTCATCTCCAGTGGGTTTTTGAACAGCAGAAGACTGCTCTTCATCTCCAGTGGGTTTTTGAACAGCAGAAGACTGGTCTTCATCTCCAGTGGGCTTTTGAACAGCAGAAGACTGGTCTTCAGCTCCAGTGGTTCTGACAGAGAGAGAGGCTCCTTTATCCAGATGAAATGCCCAGACAAGGTGGGACTGAGCTAAACCCCCATGTATGAAAACACAGCAGGAATATGTGGAGGCTGCAGGGGGACTGGGGAGGACAGAACACTGCTTTAGAGAGGGATGGGTTTTGAGAAAGTGGGTTTACACTAGTACAGTCCTGCTGATATCCCACGTGCAACACACACCCCTTCCCCTTGCTGAAGTCTGACACACACCCCTTCCCTTCCCCTTGCTGAAGTCTGACACACACCCCTTCCCTTCCCCTTGCTGAAGTCTGACACACACCCCTTCCCTTCCCCTTGCTGAAGTCTGACACACACCCTTTCCCTTCCCCTTGCTGAAGTCTGAGACACACACCCCTTCCCTTCCCCTTGCTGAAGTCTGACACACACCCCTTCCCTTCCCCTTGCTGAAGTCTGACACACACCCCTTCCCCTTGCTGAAGTCTGACACACACCCCTTCCCTTCCCCTTGCTGAAGTCTGAGACACACACCCCTTCCCTTCCCCTTGCTGAAGTCTGACACACACCCCTTCCCTTCACCTTGCTGAAGTCTGACACACACCCCTTCCCTTCCCCTTGCTGAAGTCTGACACACACCCCTTCCCTTCCCCTTGCTGAAGTCTGACACACACCCCTTCCCTTCCCCTTGCTGAAGTCTGACACACACCCCTTCCCTTCCCCTTGCTGAAGTCTGACACACACCCCTTCCCTTCCCCTTGCTGAAGTCTGAGACACACACCCCTTCCCTTCCCCTTGCTGAAGTCTGACACACACCCCTTCCCTTCCCCTTGCTGAAGTCTGACACACACTCCTTCCCTTCCCCTTGCTGAAGTCTGAGACACACACCCCTTCCCTTCCCCTTGCTGAAGTCTGAGACACACACACACACATGCGTGCATGCGCCCACACACACTCTCTCTCGAACACTACACACATGGACGCACACACACAGAGAGACAAAATCCAAACACACACCTACACACACACTGCTCTAAAACACATCAAATAGCACATCACCACTGTAAACTATCTCCCCTCCTCTCCTGTCCTCCCCTCCTCTCCTGTCCTCTCCTCCCCTCCTGTCCCCTCCTCTCCTCCCCTCCTGTACCCTCCTCTCCTCTAATCCCAGCCTCTCCTCCCCTCCTCTATCCCTTCCTCTCTCCCCTCCTCCCTTCCTCTCCTGTCCCCTCCTCCCTTCTCCTCTCTTCCTCTCCTGTCTCCTCCTCCCCTCCTCTCCTCCCCTCCTGTCCCCTCCTCTCCTCTAATTCCAGCCTCTCCTCCCCTCCTCTATCCCTTCCTCTTTCCCCTCCTCCCTTCCTCTCCTGTCCTCTCCTCCCATCCTGCCCCCTCCTCTCCTATAACCCCAGCCTCTCCTCCCCTCCTCTCTCCCTTCCTCTCTCCCCTCCTCCCTTCTCCTGTCCCCTCCTCTCCTCACGGGGTGCTCAGCAGGAGCAGGGTCGATGACATGTTATCTGAGAAAAAAACTAAGATGGCGGTTTGAGTCTAAGTCAACCCTAAAATAGCCCACTGTAAACATGGGCCTGCTTCCTTCATAACAGCCTTGATATTTATTATCAACATGAATGATAATCCACTATATAATCAGTCTTCATTTTCCACTCTACCTTTTCGCCCTACATACAGTAACCTGATTCTATAAACCGTAGCCTAGCTAATCCCTGGTCTATTCAATTACAGTGAATAGACTGTGTGTGTGTGTCTGTGTGTGTGTGCATGTTGTCCCCATGCAGTGACCATGCGTCAGTTTGACCACCCCCACATAGTGAAGCTGATTGGAGTGATCACAGAAAACCCCGTGTGGATCATCATGGAGCTGTGTACACTGGGAGAGGTACAGAACACACACACAATACAGTGCTTTAATACAGGAATCAGTTTAACGGTGATGACCTCAGGCTCTGTAACAGTAACCTATGGATCATGCTGAAGAGTACTGTAATTTGAGTTTTTAGATTGTTTTCACCCATTTAGTCTTGGATGGTACTTCTACCTTTCACATGGTTTCAGCTGTTAGGGATTGCCATCTAGTGGTGGATAGAGGCATCACATTCAAGGTTCAATTTCGAGGTTTAAACAGTACACTGTAGAAGGCAGTCTATGTTATATGTGATCAGGGTCAGATTAAGAAATCATTAGGCCCCAGACTTTGTTTTTTCTATAGCCCTTCCTTCCCGGTACACCATCATTTTCTGTAAACAAATCCATGAACAAAGATGCAATTGGAAGCGTGTTACATTTACTGTTGAGGAAAGAGGCCCTAAAGCCAGAATAACATTTGGCATGTGGCATAGGCTACAGTTGAGCAGAGATGTTTTTAGAATTTTCGCACACTAAATTCATTAGTTACCCAATCAAGGCAGGGCCCCCAGTTACCCACATGGCACCCCCTACCTCCTCTCTTCCCCCCATCTGATGATTAGCAGAACGGCATCAGGCTGTCTACACTCCAAATATATACTACATATTTATAAATACTGTATACATCTCCTTTATTATTACTATACATTTTAAATGTTTTTGTTCCTCTCTTGGGCCCCCAACAGGCCTGTGTCCAGGGGCTTCAGCCCCAGGAAGCTCCTGCATTAAACCATCCCTGTATGTAAGGTACAGGCTAAAGTGAGTATTATCTTTTGTTTTCTCTTCCATCTTTACAGCTACGCTCCTTCCTGCAAGTGAGAAAATACAACTTGGACTTGGCATCACTGATTCTCTATGCTTTCCAGCTAAGCACAGCACTTTCCTACCTGGAGAGCAAGCGGTTTGTACATAGGTAAGCCCTCACCCCAATCTAGCCTTATTAACATGGCTTTGGTGCGTTTCCTGTAAACACACTACTCTTCTCTTCTCCATTGTAACCATGTCTGTGTCTTGAAGGGATATAGCTGCCAGGAACGTGCTGGTATCCTCAGTGGACTGTGTTAAACTGGGAGACTTTGGCTTGTCTCGATACATGGAGGACAGCTCCTATTACAAAGGTAGGAGTTTCACCTGTTCTGGAGACTAACTGTCCACAGTCAGCATACCAGAGGAGATCACTTTCTGCTGTTTATGTTATCAGTAAGTCATTCATTAGGCTCCTCTCCCTTTAAGCAGACAGCTGTGGCTGCTGTCATTCATGGACATTATAAACATGGAAATATCTGTTGCATGTATGCATGGGGCGAGTGAAAGAAACTCAACAGCTCTTTTCATCAGCTTATGACTCTGTGAGACTGCTATTGTGAACCACTCATCTAACTATGGCTTAGGGAAGTCCTGTGGGAGGGGAAGTGTTTGTCTTGTTACTTGTTGCATTGTTCATGTGTACCTGTCTAATCAATCACAATAAAAACATTTGATCACAAACAATCTAAGTCTTGCTTTCACCTCTCCTCCCAGCCTCCAAAGGGAAACTGCCTATCAAATGGATGGCGCCAGAGTCTATTAACTTCAGACGCTTTACCTCAGCCAGTGACGTGTGGATGTTTGGTGAGTATGGGAATTTGATACAGTACTTCTCCAACAGTGCTCTAAAACTTTTAAGTTCAAGGCTGTATGTTATTAGCTGATAAATTAGGGTTTAAATATGTATATATATGTTTCTCTGTACTCCAGGTGTGTGTATGTGGGAGATCCTCATCTACGGAGTCAAACCCTTCCAGGGGGTGAAGAACAACGATGTCATCGGGCGGATAGAGAACGGAGAGCGTCTGGCCATGCCCCACAACTGCCCCCCTACCCTGTACAGCCTGATGACCAAGTGCTGGGCCTACGACCCTAGCAAGAGACCCTGCTTCACAGAGCTCAAAGCCCAGCTCAGGTATGGCCGTCAGTCGGTCTATCTGCATGTACATTGCTGTAGTGCATGGTGCGTTATCATACCTTGAAGACTATCTCCTACAACTACAATGTCATAAGATCTGAACTGAGGTACATTGACTGTGGAGGAACAATAATGCATATCTATCAGGGTTGGAGTTCATTCCATTGTATTAATTGAGTCAGTTCAGGAAGTGAACTGAAATTCCAATTCCAAAAGTTTCTCATAGAGAGTGTGGGGGGGTCGGGGGTTGTCTAATAATTCTAATAATTTGTACACTGCAAATTGACCACAACTAAGCCCAACAAGAGGTTGTATTTAAAAATAACAATAATTCCATACCTTTATTATGTTGAAACACGATCACGTCTCTTTTTTTATTTGTGAGACTACTTGGAAACAGATTTCCTGAATTAAATAGATAGCGAAAATATATTTTTAAACAGGCAACCTGTTGCCGACCCCATCTAGATAGATTTTCATTCTTGGTCACTAGATGGCACCAAAGCATCCACACATTTCAATCGTTGAAGGTGGAATTGACTGGCTTGTTTGTACAAGTCAATATACTGTATTACATGCCCAGTTCTCTGGCTGACATTTGGCTTCATGGTGTTTTGGGTGCTGTGATTCAGTTGAGATCAGTCACACCTCTGGCTGACACTTGGCTCCATGGTGTTTTGGGTGCTGTGATTCAGTTGAGGTCAGTCACACCTCTGGCTGACACTTGGCTTCATGGTGTTTCGGGTGCTGTGATTCAGTTGAGATCAGTCACACCTCTGGCTGACACTTGGCTTCATGGTGTTTTGGGTGCTGTGATTCAGTTGAGATCAGTCACACCTCTGGCTGACACTTGGCTTCATGGTGTTTTGGGTGCTGTGGTTCATTTGAGATCAGTCACACCTCTGGCTGACACTTGGCTTCATGGTGTTTTGGGTGCTGTTATTCAGTTGAGATCAGCCACACCTCTGGGTGGCATGAGACATAGGGAAATCCCTCTCAGTTGGTTTCCACTAGATAGCACAGCCAGAAAGTAAAACATTGGCTATAAAATTCATGAAAAAGAAATGTGGAGTCAGACCTGTGCGCTTGATTTAGCTTGGAGTTTTGGGGACTATTCTATTGGTTTCATTTTATGGGGCAAACTATATTGAGTGGAGCTCAAGAGTTTGATATGTGTCTGACCCAGCTTTATTAGGGACGTAGTGAAAGGGACAATTACAAATGGTCACCGCCCACTATTTTGGTAAACAGCTGAGGAACGAGGCTAGAGAATTGTAATCTCACTCACATAGACAGAGCTATGGATACAAGGACTGACCATCCGTGATATCAGAATGATAGTTGGAACCATGTTTTTGAATCTATACAGTGTTAACAATTACATTGTTTAAATACAATGAAGTGAACAAGCTTATATGTTAGGTATTGACGGGTGAACTAAAGCTCTTGACGTGTTCAGAAGTTATATTCTTCAACAATCAATGAGGATATATCATTTATTTAAATGTCCAAACATGAATGTAGCAGTTGCAGAAAGGTCAGTATGTAATAGTGGTGAGGAAAGCACCTTCAGGTAATCCTTCACAAGAAAGGTCAGTATGTAATACTGGTGAGGAAAGCACCTTCAGGTAATTCTTCGCAAGAAACGTCAGTATGTAATAGTGGTGAGGAAAGCACCTTCAGGTAATCCTTCACAAGAAAGGTCCGTATGTAATAGTGGTGAGGAAAGCACCTTCAGGTAATCCTTCACAAGAAAGGTCAGTATGTAATACTGGTGAGGAAAGCACCTTCAGGTAATCCTTCACAAGAAAGGTCAGTATGTAATAGTGGTGAGGAATGCACCTTCAGGTAATCCTTCACAAGAAAGGTCAGTATGTAATACTGGTGAGGAAAGCACCTTCAGGTAATTCTTCACAAGAAAGGTCAGTATGTAATACTGGTGAGGAAAGCACCTTCAGGTAATCCTTCACAAGAAAGGTCAGTATGTAATAGTGGTGAGGAAAGCACCTTCAGGTAATCCTTCACAAGAAAGGTCAGTATATAATACTGGTGAGGAAAGCACCTTCAGGTAATCCTTCACAAGAAAGGTCAGTATGTAATAGTGGTGAGGAAAGCACCTTCAGGTAATCCTTCACAAGAAAGGTCAGTATGTAATACTGGTGAGGAAAGCACCGTCAGGTAATTCTTCACAAGAAAGGTCAGTATGTAATAGTGGTGAGGAAAGCACCTTCAGGTAATCCTTCACAAGAAAGGTCAGTATGTAATAGTGGTGAGGAAAGCACCTTCAGGTAATCCTTCACAAGAAAGGTCAGTATGTAATACTGGTGAGGAAAGCACCTTCAGGTAATCCTTCACAAGAAAGGTCAGTATGTAATAGTGGTGAGGAAAGCACCTTCAGGTAATCCTTCACAAGAAAGGTCAGTATGTAATAGTGGTGAGGAAAGCACCTTCAGGTAATCCTTCACAAGAAAGGTCTAGACAGACGCCCTGATAACTGCCTTTGAATTCCCCTCTGATGTAATGCTGGACGTTTTTCCGTCATTGACAGGGTAGGGTTTTTGTGTCAGTCATTTCCATGCAGGCTCAGGCTTGTGTTGCTAGGCATCTGGATGTCCAGGTAAGATACCCTGGGGCCACGATGAAGTAGTTTAACTTCACCCCATGACGTAGAGATCCGTCTCCTTTCCATCAGTGACTGCTATAGAACAGACCTGTAGCTGCTGTATCTGTGTGAGCTGTGCTGCTGCCTGCCATGCTGTCTCCCATCACAGTGGCCTTGGTTTACACAGACAAGACATGTCGGAAAATAAGAGTGCTGTGCTTTTATTATCCTGTTTAAAACTCAGCATGAGTCACACCTCCACTTTCTACTTGTCTTCCTAAGTCCCACCACATCGGTCATGTTCTGGTGCTCCAGCAGCATGGAAGAGAGGGCTGTATCCTGGAAACCATGTCAATATTTACACTCTTAATACTCTTTATATGAAAAGCCAGGCCCTTGAAAGGCATTTGATGTGGGGTTCGTTGGTTGAGACTTGTTTTATGTCATCATATAAATTAGGAAGCACAGCTGCCAGAAGGGTGTGTGTGTGTGTGTGTGTGTGTGTGTGTGTGTGTGCGTGTGCGTGCGTGCACACACACACAATACTAAGGCAGGCTCTTTCTCCAACCTGCCAGCTGTATGAAAACAATGGACCTCAGATACAGAACCAGTCATAACAAACATGCTTAAGTGTGTATTTGTATTTAATAATGTATGGTACCACTGTCATATACCCTTACATGGTACCACTGTCATATACCCTTACATGGTACCACTGTCATATACCCTTACATGGTACCACTGTCATATACCCTTACATGGTACCACTGTCATATACCCTTACATGGCACCACTGTCATATACCCTTACATGGTACCACTGTCATATACCCTTACATGGTACCACTGTCATATACCCTTACATGGTACCACTGTCATATACCCTTACATGGTACCACTGTCATATACCCTTACATGGCACCACTGTCATATACCCTTACATGGTACCACTGTCATATACCCTTACATGGTACCACTGTCATATACCCTTACATGGTACCACTGTCATATACCCTTACATGGTACCACTGTCATATACCCTTACATGGTACCACTGTCATATACCCTTACATGGTACCACTGTCATATACCCTTACATGGTACCACTGTCATATACCCTTACATGGTACCACTGTCATATACCCTTACATGGTACCACTGTCATATACCCTTACATGGTACCACTGTCATATACCCTTACATGGTACCACTGTCATATACCCTTACATGGTACCACTGTCATATACCCTTACATGGTACCACTGTCATATACCCTTACATGGTACCACTGTCATATACCCTTACATGGTACCACTGTCATATACCCTTACATGGTACCACTGTCATATACCCTTACATGGTACCACTGTCATATACCCTTACATGGTACCACTGTCATATACCCTTACATGGTACCACTGTCATATACCCTTACATGGTACCACTGTCATATACCCTTACATGGTACCACTGTCATATACCCTTACATGGTACCACTGTCATATACCCTTACATGGTACCACTGTCATATACCCTTACATGGTACCACTGTCATATACCCTTACATGGCACCACTGTCATATACCCTTACATGGTACCACTGTCATATACCCTTACATGGTACCACTGTCATATACCCTTACATGGTACCACTGTCATATACCCTTACATGGTACCACTGTCATATACCCTTACATGGTACCACTGTCATATACCCTGACATGGTACCACTGTCATATACCCTGACATGGTACCACTGTCATATACCCTTACATGGTACCACTGTCATATACCCTGACATGGTACCACTGTCATATACCCTTACATGGTACCACTGTCATATACCCTTACATGGTACCACTGTCATATACCCTTACATGGTACCACTGTCATATACCCTTACATGGTACCACTGTCATATACCCTTACATGGTACCACTGTCATATACCCTTACATGGTACCACTGTCATATACCCTTACATGTTACCACTGTCATATACCATTATACCCTTACATGGTACCACTGGCCTATGCCCTGACATGGTACCACTGTCATATACCCTTACATGTTACCACTGTCATATACCCTTACATGTTACCACTGTCATATACCCTTACATGTTACCACTGTCATATACCCTCACATGGTACCACTGTCATATACCCTTACATGGTACCACTGTCATATACCATTATACCCTTACATGGTACCACTGTCATATACCCTTACATGGTACCACTGTCATATACCCTTACATGGTACCACTGTCATATACCCTTACATGGTACCACTGTCATATACCCTTACATGTTACCACTGTCATATACCCTTACATGTTACCACTGTCATATACCATTATACCCTTACATGGTACCACTGTCATATACCCTTACATGGTACCACTGTCATATACCCTTACATGGTACCACTGTCATATACCCTTACATGGTACCGCTGTCATATACCCTTACATGGTACCACTGTCATATACCCTTACATGTTACCACTGTCATATACCATTATACCCTTACATGGTACCACTGTCATATACCCTTACATGTTACCACTGTCATATACCCTTACATGGTACCACTGTCATATACCCTTACATGGTACCACTGTCATATACCCTTACATGGTACCACTGTCATATACCCTTACATGGTACCACTGTCATATACCCTTACATGGTACCACTGTCATATACCCTTACATGTTACCACTGTCATATACCATTATACCCTTACATGGTACCACTGTCATATACCCTTACATGGTACCACTGTCATATACCCTTACATGGTACCACTGTCATATACCCTTACATGGTACCACTGTCATATACCCTTACATGTTACCACTGTCATATACCATTATACCCTTACATGGTACCACTGGCATATGCCCTGACATGGTACCACTGTCATATACCCTTACATGTTACCACTGTCATATACCCTTACATGTTACCACTGTCATATACCCTCACATGGTACCACTGTCATATACCCTTACATGGTACCACTGTCATATACCATTATACCCTTACATGGTACCACTGTAATATACCCTTACATGGTACCACTGTCATATACCATTATACCCTGACATGGTACCACTGTAGTGTATTTAGCTGCTGCTTGGAAGTCAGTTGTAAAGACAGCTCTGTGGTATTGTCCTGCAGATATGACTCCAGCTAGTCTCACTGTGAGAGGAGAACTCTGAGGGGACGGTATTATTAAGTCCCATGGAAAAGAGGGCTGTACAAACCAAACCCTCTGCCTCTGATCCTGAGCCGTTCTCTCTGCTCTGCACTGAGCTGACCTGAGAGACTGTGTCTGTCTGGCTGCTTGACCACGTCTTGCCAGATCGGCAGGCTTGGCACTAGCGCTGCTTTAACCTCACCTCACTTAACCTCACCATCACCGAGACATCTCCAGCCTCGATCTCAGCTCCACAGTGGAGGGCTTCAGTTCACCGTCACCGAGACATCTTCTCCAGCCTCGATCTCGGCTCCACAGCGGAGGGCTTCAGTTCACCGTCACCGAGACATCTTCTCCAAGCCTCGATCTCGGCTCCACAACGGAGGGCTTCAGTTCACCGTCACCGAGACATCTTCTCCAGCCTCGATCTCGGCTCCACAGCGGAGGGCTTTAGTTCACTGTCACCGAGACATCTTCTCCAGCCTCTATCTCGGCTCCACAGCGGAGGGCTTCAATTCAGCGTCCAATCTTTTAACAAGCCAACCGCCCACCCACCCGCCTGCCTGCGCATTTATTGGACAGATGCCAAGTGCAACCCGCTGCCTGAGTAGCCCAGTAGAGTAAGAGGGAAGGCATGAGAGGGAGGCAGCTGATCTGGACTGAACAGACTGAGTCCCCCATTCTGTTCTCTTGTGAAGACTATTTTATTGACTGAGTGCTGTTCCAGTTCTAATAGACCCTTGTTTCTGGGACTCTCTGCCTGGTTGTCTGTCTGGTCTCTGGGACTCTCTGCCTGGTTGTCTGTCTGGTCTCTGGGACTCTCTGCCTGGTTCTCTGTCTGGTCTCTGGGACTCTCTGCCTGGTTGTCTGTCTGGTCTCTGGGACTTTCTGCCTGGTTTTCTGTCTGGTCTCTGGGACTCTGCCTGGTTGTCTGTCTGGTCTCTGGGACTCTCTGCCTGGTTGTCTGTCTGGTCTCTGGGACTCTCTGCCTGGTTGTCTGTCTGGTCTCTGGGACTCTCTGCCTGGTTGTCTGTCTGGTCTCTGGGACTCTGCCTGGTTGTCTGTCTGGTCTCTGGGACTTTCTGCCTGGTTTTCTGTCTGGTCTCTGGGACTCTCTGCCTGGTTGTCTGTCTGGTCTCTGGGACTCTCTGCCTGGTTGTCTGTCTGGTCTCTGGGACTCTCTGCCTGGTTGTCTGTCTGGTCTCTGGGACTCTCTGCCTGGTTGTCTGTCTGGTCTCTGGGACTCTCTGCCTGGTTGTCTGTCTGGTCTCTGGGACTCTCTGCCTGATTGTCTGTCTGGTCTCTGGGATTCTCTGCCTGGTTCTCTGTCTGGTCTCTGGGACTCTCTGCCTGGTTCTCTGGCTGGTCTCTGGGACTCTGCCTGGGTGTCTGTCTGGTCTCTGGGACTCTCTGCCTGGTTGTCTGTCTGGTCTCTGGGACTCTCTGCCTGGTTGTCTGTCTGGTCTCTGGGACTCTCTGCCTGGTTGTCTGTCTGGTCTCTGGGACTCTCTGCCTGGTTGTCTGTCTGGTCTCTGGGACTCTCTGCCTGGTTGTCTGTCTGGTCTCTGGGACTCTCTGCCTGGGTGTCTGTCTAGTCTCTGGGACACTTGGTTCATGCGTACTGGACGTCTCTCCCCTAATGGATTATCTAAGTGGATATGGTCTCCTGTTCCTCTAGCAGCACAAGAGGCAGCTCAACTCCCACTGTTGTAAGGTAACAGTCAGGGCTTTTCCTTCCTTATCTCCTTCTCTCCGTGACTCAGTTGACTGAATATGTCCTATTGAGGTCTGCCTTGAGCAAATGTGGAGTGATGTAGTTGGCTGTGAAGGAATGGATTTGATTCAGGTCCCTCACAATACAGTTTTACAGACTTATTCTGAGCATTGATGATATGGAACTCTAGCAAAGTGACGCTGGTGAGTAGTGAATATGTTTGGAGCGTCATTTAGCATGGCATTCAGTGTGCTCCCATTGTAATGCTGTTGAGTTACTGTCAGACGGTTTGTTTTTAAAGGTAGTAGCTATTAGCTAGTCAACAGAAAGTATTACTTTATACAACGTTTAGGCAGCAACACCGTGAACACTTTTGTTATTAGAGGCAACAGGGCTTTGTTCATTTGTCTGTAACCTGTTAACAGACTGGTCAGGTTTGTGTTGTGTGTTTTGGAGAATGACCAGGACACGTGGTCCCCATCTTATTGTTCTTGTCTGTGTGGTGTGTTCTGGAGAATGACCAGGACACGTGGTCCCCATCTTATTGTTCTTGTCTGATTTACTGCTGCTATCACACATTATTTATTTATTTATTTATTTAACCTTTATTTAACCAGGTTAAACCCATTGAGGTTAAAACCCTATTTTGCGAGGGAGACCTGGCAAGAAGGCAAAACAGGGAAATAGCAGCGTGTCCATAAAACATCACAGAAAAATACAGAATACACACAAAAGACAAAGTGTCACAAGTTAAAGATACAATTGAAGATAAGAAACAACTGCAGTTTTCACAAACAGTGTTGTCAATCAGAGTCTTAACAGGCAAAGACACTAACTCCTCTAACTTTACCTTCTGAAACATGTTCCAGGATGAAGTTATTGTTTTCCCATCTCAGTTCTAGCCTTAGGAACAGACAAGGACAGCAGCGACTGTGAATGAAGACTATATTGAGTGACTGATCTGGGCATTAAAGAACAGAGGTACAAAGGCAGCATGGCAGCTAGGACTAATGCTGTTTCCACAAATAGCCCTCCCTCCCTGAGAGAAAGACAGAGAGAGACAGAAAGGGAGAGAGGGAGTGTGAGGGACAGAGAGAGACTGTGGGGTCATGGGACATCGTTTATTGCCTGTATTTAGGATGGAGGACCCTCCACTTCATATCTGTTCTTTGTTTAGTTGGGAGGAGACACTCCAGAGTTCTCAGCATCCAGAAGAATGTTCGGCTCAGTGAATTGCCTGCATTCTGTTCAGACTGGACATTGGATGACAGAACGGAGGATAGAACACAGAACATTGGGGTCTGAGTTAATGCTGGCTGAAAGGTATTGTCAGAACAGTACAGAACAGTACAGTAGAGTCGACCCACATCTCCTCTCATTGTGTGCTTCTATAAATGGCTTATTCCTCTAATGCCTATTGCAGGTCTGAGGGGAGGGACGCTGTTTCATGTGTTTGAGCAGTTTCCCCTCTTTTAGTGCCTGTCCAATGGGTTTCCATGTGCTGTGGACCAGAGGCATAACATCACTGTAGCAGATCCAGGCTGGGTGGAGGGGAGGGACGCTGGTTCATGTGTTTGAGCAGTTTCCTCTCTTTTAGTACCTGTCCAATGGGTTTCCATGTGGACCAGAGGCATAACATCACTGTAGCAGATCCAGGCTGGGTGGAGGGGAGGGACGCTGGTTCATGTGTTTGAGCAGTTTCCTCTCTTTTAGTGCCTGTCCAATGGGTTTCCATGTGGACCAGAGGCATAACATCACTGTAGCAGATCCAGGCTGGGTGGAGGGGGACCGCTGTCTGCTTTCCCTACTCTGTATTCCTTAAGGTCCTGTGTGTGTACCATGTTGTCTGCCTCTCAAATGGCTCCCTATTCCCTTTATAGTGCACTACTTTAAACAAGGCCCATAGAGCTCTGGTCAAAAGTAGTGCGCTATATAGGAAATAGTGAGCCATTTGGTATGCATCCTATGTACTGTAGCTCAGGGCAAGAGGATGTAGCTGGTTACAGGGGAAGGTTGTTGTAGTACTCAGCTGTGTGAAACCCACCCTGTCAGCTAACAGGACAGCTCTGGAAACCAAACCATCAGAACGTAGCAGGACTTAACAGTGAAGGACATGGACCTTGTGGCTGTAGCTACGCTGCAACAATATCCATCCCTGAATTCTAGTGGGGAAGCCTGTCACCTTGTACAGTAACAGTACAGTACAATAACCTCTACAGTGTTTATCCAGCGTATCTCTCATCCTCGTCTCTCCCCTCTCAAAGCCACAGCACCACAGGTTTAGGTCTTAGGAGATGCTAAACTGAACTAAACTATAGTTATGTTCCTGACTCCTGAAGTCTGATAGTATCACAGACACACACACACACAGTGACAGTGGTTTGTTCTGTCTCTCTGCAGTCAGATATTGGAGGAGGAGAAGCTCCAGCAGAAGGAGAGGACACGTATGGAGATGAGACGTCAGGTCTCTGTGTCCTGGGACTCAGGGGGGCCCGACGAGGCGCCGCCTAAAGTAAGAGCTTGCACACACACACAGATAGAGAGAGAGTCACATGCACACTTTTATACACACACACACAGAAGTACATTAATAGACACACACACACACACACAGAAGCACATTAATAGACACACACACACACAGAAGCACATTAATAGACACACACACACACACACACACATAAGCACATTAATAGACACACACACACACAGAAGCACATTAATAGACACACACACACACACACACACATAAGCACATTAATAGACACACACACACAGCAACTTTATGCTTTGGCCACGAGGAGGTCACAGACGTCATCATCAACACCTATCTTGGCAGTCAGTCTGTCAGTTGGCTGCTCCCATTACAAGAGGAGTTTTCATGGTATGACACCTGTAAACACTGTACATAAATACAACAGTACAGTCAAGCTCGAGGCTTTAGTTAGTGACTCCCTCAGGAATTACACATAGAGTCAGGTGGAGTCTACATGCTTGGAGCCACAACTTCATTTCTTTTGGTCAGACTGTCTGTCCATTAGACATTATTCTGAGGGAAACGTTCTTCGTAGCTTCACCTCTTCCATCCTCTAATGTTATTTAGAGAGCTTTCATTTTCTATCTGATATACTAATGTCATTTCTGTTCCCAGTTTTCTCTCTGCTGCAGCTGTTCGCCTTATCTAAAGCCTTATCTATTGTTAACTCATGGTCCTATTCTCAGGAACTAGTCTCCGCCATGGACAAACACTGCTGGCTGCTGTGACTGAACAGCTCTGTGTATAGCCACCATATCAACTCAGCAAAAAAAAGAAACGCCTTCTCACTGTCAACTGTGTTTATTTTCAGCAAACTTAACGTCCATAAATATTTGTATGAACAAAGCAAGATTCAATAACTGAGACATAAACTGAACAAGTTCCACAGACATGTGACTAACAGAAATGTGTCCCTGAACAAAGAGGGGGTCAAAAGTAACAGTCAGTATCTGGTGTGGCCACCAGCTGCATTAAGTACTGCACTGTATCTTCTCCTCATGGACTGCACTAGATTTGCTGTGAGATGTTACCCCACTCTTCCACCAAGGCACCTGCAAGTTCCCGGACAATTCTGGGGGGAATGGCCCTAGCCCTAACCCTCCGATACAACAGGTCCCAGACTTGCTCAATGGGATTGAGATCCGGGCTCGTCGCTGGCCATGGCAGAACACTGACAGTCCTGTCTTGCAGGAAATCACGCACAGAATGAGCAGTATGGCTGGTGGCATTGTCATGCTGGAGGGTCATGTCAGGATGAGCCTGCAGGAAGGGTACCACATGAGGGAGGAGGATGTCTTCCTTGTAACGCATAGCGTTGAGACTGGCTGCAATGACAACAAGCTCAGTCCGATGATGCTGTGACACACCGCCCCAGACCACGACGGACCCTCCACCTCCAAATCGATCCCGCTCCAGAGTACAGGCCTCGGTGTAACGCTCATTCCCTCGACGATAAAACCAGAATCCGACCATCGCCTCTGGTGAGACAAAACCGCGACTCGTCAGTGAAGAGCACTTTTTGCCAGTCCTGTCTGGTCCAGTGACTGTGGGTTTGTGCCCATAGGCGACGTTGTTGCCGGTGATGTCTGGTGAGGACCTGCCTTACAACAGGCCTACAAGCCCTCAGTCCAGCCTCTCTCAGCCTAATGCGGACAGTCTGAGCACTGATGGAGGGATTGTGCGTTCCTGGTATAAATTGAGCAGTTGTTGTTGCCATCCTGTACCTGTCCCGCAGGTGTGATGTTCGGATGTACCGATCCTGTGCAGAGTGTTGTTACACGTGGTCTGCCACTGCGAAGACGATCAGCTGTCCATCCTGTCTCCCTGTAGCTCTGTCTTAGGCGTCTCAGTACGGACACTGCAATTTATTGCCCTGGCCACATCTGCAGTCCTCATGCCTCCTTGCAGCATGCTTAAGGCACGTTCACGCAGATGAGCAGGGAACCTAGGCATCTTTCTTTTGGTGTTTTTCAGAGTCAGTAGAAAGGCCTCTTTAGTGTCCTAAGTTTTCATAACTGTGACCTTAATTGTCTACCATCTGTAAGCTGTTAGTGTGTTAACGACCATTCCACAGGTGCATGTTCATTAATTGTTTATGGTTCATTGAACAAGCATGGGAAACAGAGTTTAAACCCTTTACAATGAAGATCTGTGAAGTTTTTTGGATTTTTACAAATTATCTTTGAAATTTGAGTTTAAAACCACCATTTCTCTTCTAATACTGTGTGATGACTATTGATGGGAACTATTTTATCAAGAGACTATTTTATCAAGAGACTATTTTATCAAGAGAATCTTTTATCAAGAGACTATTTTATCAAGAGACTATTTTTCAGGGGACTATTTTATCAAGAGACTATTTTATGTGACTACACTGTCCCCCCCCTTATTGACTACCTTGCTGTTCTCCTCCACTAACGACCCTGCTCTCTTCCCACACTGACTATCCTGCTCTCTTCCCACACTGACGACCCTGCTCTCTTCCCACACTGACTACCCTGCTCTCTTCCCACACTGATGACCCTGCTCTCCGCCCCATTAACGACCCTGCTCTCTTCCCACACTGACTACCCTGCTCTCTTCCCACACTGACGACCCTGCTCTCCGCCCCCACTGACGACCCTGCTCTCCGCCCCCACTGACGACCCTGGTCTCCTCCCCCATTAGATCCTCTACCAGCTCTCTGCTTACAGCTTATCACCTAGCTGGCTTTGTCTTCAGCAATGTTCCATCATGTCTCAATGTGCTTGTTGTGCTCTGTCTGTGTGTCTGACCACATCTCCCTGTGTCTCAGTGTCTCTGTTCCCTTGTCTCCCTCCGTCTTGTCTGTCTGGTCCCTCCCGTCTGTCTGGTCCCTCCCGTCTGTCTGTCTGCCTGTCTGTCTGTCCGTCTGTCTGTGTCATCATCATCATGCTATACCTCCCTGTGCTTTGGCTCTCAGCCCTCCCTGTGCTTTGGCTCTCAGCCCTCCCTGTGCTTTGGCTCTCAGCCCTCCCTGTGCTTTGGCTCTCAGCCCTCCCTGTGCTTTGGCTCTCAGCCCTCCCTATGCTTTGGCTCTCAGCCCTCCCTGTGCTTTGGCTCTCAGCCCTCCCTATGCTTTGGCTCTCAGCCCTCCCTATGTTTTGGCTCTCAGCCCTCCCTGTGCTTTGGCTCTCAGCCATCCCTGTGCTTTGGCTCTCAGCCCTCCCTGTGCTTTGGCTCTCAGCCCTCCCTGTGCTTTGGCTCTCAGCCCTCCCTGTGCTTTGGCTCTCAGCCCTCCCTGTGCTTTGGCTCTCAGCCCTCCCTGTGCTTTGGCTTTCAGCCCTCCCTGTGCTTTGGCTCTCAGCCCTCCCTGTGCTTTGGCTTTCAGCCCTCCCTGTGCTTTGGCTCTCAGCCCTCCCTGTGCTTTGGCTCTCAGCCATCCCTGTGCTTTGGCTCTCAGCCCTCCCTATGCTTTGGCTCTCAGCCATCCCTGTGCTTTGGCGAGCACCCCCTTCCCCACCACAGGTAGTACTACACCTTCCATGCCCCCTGTGGTTGTCAGGTCCTCTACCCCCACCTCCACACTGAAAGGCTGCAGCCACCCCAAAAGCAGCAGCTGACCCATGCAGTCCACAGATCCATACATGCCGGTGGGACAGGACAGAGGGCCACAGCATTAAATAGATCAGAGCTGTAAAGGTTTTGACATACGCCAGTCTAGTGGTGTCTCTCTGAAAGAGACACTGTCCAGCTCCAATCCAGGGATTTCAGTGTCAAGTTATGTAGACAAATCACTGGTTGTTTCTCATAGGGCTCCTGTTAGGATGCAACAGTGATCCATTATAGTGCTATTTCACTTTGACAAGAGACACAAAATGGCTTCAAATCTAGTTAGATGATTATTGTGGATTTGTTCCAAGCTGTGGGCTAAATACATACACTGAATATGATGGCAAACACACTAGAGTAACATGAACACACATTTAGAATTAAATAATGTTTTGGTCCATCGTAGATTTAGTGATTTTCTTTGTTGAATATTGTGACACTAAGCTGTTTGGAAAGCGGCATGTTGTCTTAACACATGCTAACACAATGTGCCTTGGCCTTGAGGGGGAAATGCTGTGGAAATGTCCTCAGGTTGTCACTCACTTTCAGAGCCTGTGTAGGATGCTTGTGTAATCGTTGTCCCAAATGGCACCCTTTTCCCCTATGTAGTGCACTACTTTTGACCTGGGCCCAGAGGCCTCTGGTGGAAAGAAGGGCACTATGTTAGGGAACAGGGTTCCATTTGGGATGCAGTATGCAGTACTGTACAGCAGGATGACGTCTACTGTTGTTCTACCATGAAAACATGCTGCTCTCATTGGTCCTTTTTCAACACGGTTGGTTGATGCTTCCGTTGTCGTCATCTTAGCCATCCCAACGTTGTGTACAACCATGTAGAATGTTTCTATTGTACCTATTCTAAATGAGTATCTGAACTGTAAATTGCACATCATTTCCTGTTTCATTTCCACCGTGTTGTCACATGTTGTAACTTACAGCCTGTTCTGTTTCGTTCACTGTCTTTTGCTAATCGGGAGGTTTGGCCTCGAGAAGCTTACTGTGAAAAGGTCTGTAAGGTAGATGTCTCGCTGTGATTAAATATAAGGAAAGTCTGAGTGCAATGCTCAGTGGAGGAGGAGATTGTTGCCTGCCTGCCTATCAACATGTCACCCTGAATTGGAGATGATTATTCTACCCTCATCCTCCCCCCCCCATCCCACACCAAAAATAACCATCAACTCTACTAAGTCCAACACCAGAACTCTCATATAACAATTTTGTGAATGTTGAACTAACTGCCTGCTTGTTTCATAGCCTTTCTTTGTTTCCCTTCTGGACAGCTCTAACACTGTCCACACACATTGCATCTGTAGTATGTGTGTGTGTGTGTGTGTGTGTGCGTGCGTGCATGCGTGCGCACGTGCGTGCGTGCGTGCGTGCGTGCGTGTGTGCACCTAGCTCTATCTAACCCAGACCTAGCTATGGAGATGAAACAGCAGCATGTATTTAACAGAGCTCTCTGTCTCTCTCTCTCTATAGCCCAGCAGACCAGGGTACCCCAGCCCACGCTCCAGTGAGGGGTTCTACCCCAGCCCACAGCACCTGGGGCAGCCCACCCACTACCAGGTAGAGCAAGGAGAGCTGGTTCACAGGGGGGCAGGTAGCCTAGCGGTTAAGAGCGTTGGACCAGTAACCGAAATGTTACTGGTTTGAATCCCCTAGCCAACTAGGTGAAAAATCTGTCTGTGCCGTTGAGCAAGGCACTTAACACTAATTGCTCCTGTAAGTCACTCTGGATAAGAGTGTCTGCTAAATGACTCAAACGTAAATGTTAAATGTGTTATAACATCATAACCACTAGCAGGTAGAGCAAGGAGAGCTGGTACATTGTGTTATAAAGTAGTTATAACATCATAACCACTAGCAGGTAGAGCAAGGAGAGCTGGTACATTGTTATAAAGTAGTTATAACAGCATAACCACTAGCAGGTAGAGCAAGGAGAGCTGGTACATTGTGTTATAAAGTAGTTATAACAGCATAACCACTAGCATGTAGAGCAAGGAGAGCTGGTACATTGTGTTATAAAGTAGTTATAACATCAACCACTAGCAGGTAGAGCAAGGAGAGCTGGTACATTGTTATAAAGTAGTTATAACATCATAACCACTAGCAGGTAGAGCAAGGAGAGCTGGTACATTGTGTTATAAAGTAGTTATAACATCAACCACTAGCAGGTAGAGCAAGGAGAGCTGGTACATTGTTATAAAGTAGTTATAACATCATAACCACTAGCAGGTAGAGCAAGGAGAGCTGGTACATTGTGTTATAAAGTAGTTATAACATCATAACCACTAGCAGGTAGAGCAAGGAGAGCTAGCAGGTAGAGCAAGGAGAGCTGGTACATTGTGTTATAAAGTAGTTATAACATCATAACCACTAGCAGGTAGAGCAAGGAGAGCTAGCAGGTAGAGCAAGGAGAGCTGGTACATTGTGTTATAAAGTAGTTATAACAGCATAACCACTAGCAGGTAGAGCAAGGAGAGCTAGCAGGTAGCGCAAGGAGAGCTGGTACATTGTGTTATAAAGTAGTTATAACATAACCACTAGCAGGTAGAGCAAGGAGAGCTAGCAGGTAGAGCAAGGAGAGCTGGTACATTGTGTTATAAAGTAGTTATAACAGCATAACCACTAGCAGGTAGAGCAAGGAGAGCTAGCAGGTAGAGCAAGGAGAGCTGGTACATTGTTATAAAGTAGTTATAACATCATAACCACTAGCAGGTAGACCAAGGAGAGCTGGTACATTGTGTTATAAAGTAGTTATAACATCATAACCACTAGCAGGTAGAGCAAGGAGAGCTAGCAGGTAGAGCAAGGAGAGCTGGTACATTGTTATAAAGTAGTTATAACATCATAACCACTAGCATGTAGAGCAAGGAGAGCTGGTACATTGTTATAAAGTAGTTATAACATCATAACCACTAGCAGGTAGAGCAAGGAGAGCTGGTACATTGTT
>NW_022261979.1:1411088-1543588 GCF_002021735.2 Oncorhynchus kisutch | reverse complement strand
CTGGACATGTACTGGCTTAAGCAGGGGAACACGTCTGGCACTGCAGGATTTGAGTCCCTGGCGGCGTAGTGTGTTACTGATGGTAGGCTTTGTTACTTTGGTCCCAGCTCTCTGCAGGTCATTCACTAGGTCCCCCCGTGTGGTTCTGGGATTTTTGCTCACCGTTCTTGTTATCATTTTGACCCCACGGGGTGAGATCTTGCGTGGAGCCCCAGATCGAGGGAGATTATCAGTGGTCTTGTATGTCTTCCATTTCCTAATAATTGCTCCCACAGTTGATTTCTTCAAACCAAGCTGCTTACCTATTGCAGATTCAGTCTTCCCAGCCTGGTGCAGGTCTACAATTTTGTTTATGGTGTCCTTTGACAGCTCTTTGGTCTTGGCCATAGTGGAGTTTGGAGTGTGACTGTTTGAGGTTGTGGACAGGTGTCTTTTATACTGATAAGTTCAAACAGGTGCCATTAATACAGGTAACGAGTGAAGGACAGAGGAGCCTCTTAAAGAAGAAGTTACAGGTCTGTGAGAGCCAGAATACTTATTTATTTTCCAATAAATTCATAAAAAATCCTACAATGTGATTTTCTGGATTTTTTATTTATTTTGTCTGTCATAGTTGAATTGTACCTATGATGAAAATTACAGGCCTCTCTCATCTTTTTAAGTGGGAGAACTTGCACAATTGGTGGCTGACTAAATACTCTGTCCTCCACTCGTTACCTGTATTAATGGCACCTGTTTGAACTTGTTATCAGTATAAAAGACACCTATAAAAGACACCACACACATATACAAGCACACACACACACACTATATATATACATACACACAAACCACACACACACACATACCCCACACATATACAAGCACACACACACACTATATATACATACACACATACCACACACACACAAACCACACCTATACCACACACATCACACTCACATAATCGTTGTACAGACCTGCCTCCTGTAACCCCTCTGATGGTGATGCAGGAGATAACAGACCTGCCTCCTGTAACCCCTCTGATGGTGATGCAGGAGATAACAGACCTGCCTCCTGTAACCCCTCTGATGGTGATGCAGGAGATAACAGACCTGCCCCTTCATGTTCTGTTTGCAGGGTGTTTACTTACAACTGTAATGTCTGACACAAATGTACTTCATCATTCCTTGGAAAGCCCTGTGTTAATTGTGCACAGATGTGGTACATAATGTTTTGCACTGGCTTCATACCCCTCAGTTATTTTAGTAGTACCGTATCATTATCTCTGAGATGTGTCCCAGAGCGCCTCACTTCACTTCCTGGATCATTTTTTACATTCAACGGACAAAGACGTTTTCAGAGAAGAAAGGGGGGAACAAAAAGCATTGTCTTGTGTTTTTCAGACCTTTGGCAAAGCTGTCAACTTGTGTTCTCAAAGTTTTATATTGTGTGTGTGTGTGTGTGCAGGTGTGGCTAAAGCAAATTCCTAGCTAATGATAGGTTTGTCCCTCCATGCGCCGTCAAGTATGGTAAACTTATTTTGACCCACAGTTGGTGAAGGCAAATGTTCTTTGCTGGAAAGCTGAGTAGGTTGTATGTAGTTTAGACCCGTAGACTCTTATTTCATACAAGGGGAGGGACTACTAGAAGAAAGGAAGGAGAAGGACCAGGGGAGAGAGGGGGGGGGAGACAGAGGTGGAGAGATAGAGACAGTGAGGGATAGAGAGAGAGGGAGGGAGAAAGAGACAGAGGTGGAGAGATAGAGACAGCGAGGGATAGAGAGAGAGGGAGGGAGGGAGAAAGAGACAGAGGTGGAGAGATAGAGACAGCGAGGGATAGAGAGAGAGAGGGAGAAAGAGACAGGGGTGGAGAGATAGAGACAGCGAGGGATAGAGAGAGAGAGGGAGGGAGAAAGAGACAGAGGTGGAGAGATAGAGACAGCGAGGGATAGAGAGAGAGAGACAAAGAAGGAGGAAGAGAGAGAGGCAGGCGAACAGAGAAAGACCGCTATCTGGCTGTATGTTCACTTTGTGTGAATCAGTCAGCGAGCCAGTCAGTCAGTCAGTCAGTGAGCCAGTCAGTCAGTGAGCCAAGCCGTGTAAACAGGAGTAAACGTGGGGAACCTCTCTCATCCTGTTGATGGAATTCCTAGCAGCTCCATGCTCTCCTCCCAGGCACTGAAACACCCAGCAGAGAACAGCAGTCCAAAGGATGCAAGTTTTCAAGTCCTTCCTGGGAAAACTGGTACAGCATTAGGGAGGGAAGGAGAGAGAAATGTGAATAGTTTGTCAGGCAGCTGGCGTGAGACTGAAGTTTTAATAAGTTAATGGGCAGAGCAGCAGCAGGAGTACATTTGCTGCGCTGTGGGATCCTAAGCTGTGTACAACTGTTCCTTCTGTGGTGAAGTGCTAGAAAGATAAATCATTGAATGTGCCGACTACTGTAGATGTTAAAATATATCAGCATACTAGAAAAAATATTAACATACTAGAAAAAATATTAACATACTAGAAAAAAATATTATCATACTAGAATTGATGCTCATCAAGAAATAACAGCGACAAGTGCACAGGAAAACCATTTAAAACAACTGTAGGCGCGTCACAGCGCATTAGATAAAGTCGCTCAGAAGATGTGGTTTTAGCTGCAATCTAATGTCGACTTTGCTTGTGGAAAACGGTATGAGCGATGTAAGGGTTTTATGCATGCGCAGTTGTTGGATCTCGATCCTTCTGCAAGTTGGATGAGCAGCGCATTTACCTCAGCAACAGAAAGTCACGTCGAAGACTAGCTAGCTTACATTAGCTGAAACCCTATATTACAAAACAACATACACACAAATAATAATGACCACTCCAAGGATCAAGTGGAGAATGTCTCTTGTTACCATTTTGTCCTGTGTTTACGTAGCAGTGATTTGTATTTGTCATGATATTGTATATTCATTTTGATTTGATCTGACTGATTTGAATATCAGTGCATCAGATGTCATACCACTGTTATAGCAAAATAATGTCCATTATCACTGTGATATAGAGAAATAATGATTGTTTTCCACGTTGAAATCAGTCTGAGCATTTGTTTGTTCGTTCGATCATTCATTTAACCTGCTGTGTCTCTCTCGGTCACAACCAGAAGCCGGATTCAAGGATTTCCAGAGGCAGCATTGACCGGGACGAAGGCATCCTCCACGGACCAGTAAGTCTCCTCTTGTTACTTGGTTTCCCTGGATGGAATAACAGTCAACGCTATCTCCTGTTCTCTTTACCTCTCTCACAAATATGCAAAATACCTTGGGCTTTCACTCAAAAGAAGTTAAAGACATTTTGTCTGGAGGGGGGGTTCCCGTCAATGTCTCTCTGTTGTCTGTTCTTGTTGTACCACTCCTAGCCTGGGGTTGTGTATGAGTTATACAGTGAGTCAGTGAGTATTACAGTACGTCAGTCGTACAGTGGGAGAGAACACTCCCAGACAGCCTGTGTAGTAACTCTAGAGGCTCAAGTCAATCAAACCTGTATTTATGCTGTAGTGCAGTATATTAGCAGGCATAAATGAATGGTTTTATGGTAAAATAGCAACAGAGGCCCCCTGACAGATAGATGCTATCAGTTTTTAAAACACGACTTTGGCTCAGAGAGCTTCAACATATAAATGCATAATAGATACAGTGCATTTGGAAAGTGTTCAGACCCCTTCTGTTTTTCCACATTTAGTTACGTTACAACCTTATTCCAACATGTAATAAATGGTCCCGATCGTTGTAACGAGGAGACCAAGGTGGAGCGTAATGAGAATACAGTCCTCTTTATTAAAGGAAGGACACTTCAACAAACGAACAAAACAACAAAACAAACGTGACGCTATAAACACTGGTGCTGACACAGGCAACTAGACATAGACAATAACCCACAAAATACCCAAGGAATATGGTCCCTAATCAGAGACAACGATAAACAGCTGCTTCTGATTGAGAACCAATCTAGGCAACCATAGACATAAAAACACCTAGACTAGAAACAAGCCCATAAACATACAAAAACCCTAGACAGGACAAAAACACATATATCACCCTCGTCACACCCTGACCTAACCAAAATAATAAAGAAAACTAAGGTCAGGGCGTGACATACATAAGTACAAATTCCCACCAATCTACACACAATACCCCATAATGACAAAGCGTAAACAGGTTTTTTGAAGTTTTTTCAAATGTATTAAAAATAGAAAACTGAAATACCTTATTTACATAAGTATTCAGACCCTTAGCTAAGAAACTCAAAATTGCACTCAGGTGCGTCCTGTTTCCATTGATCATCCTTGGAGATGTTTCTACAACGTGATTGTTGTCCAGCTGTGGTAAATTCAATTGATTGGACATGATTTGGAAAGGCACACACCTGTCTATATATGGCCCCACAGTTGACAGTGCATGTCAGAGCAAAATCTAAGCCGTGAAGTCAAAGGAATTGTCTGAAGAGCTCCGAGACAGAATTGTGTCAAGGAACAGATCTGGCGAAGGGCACCAAATAATATCTACAGCATTGAAGGGCCCCAAGAACACAGTGGCCTCCATCATTCTTAAATGAAGTTAGGAACCACCAAGACTCTTCCTAGAGCTGGCCGCCCAGCCAAACTGAGCAATCGGGGAAGAAGGGCTTTGGTCAGGGAGGTAGGCGATCAAGATCCTGATGGTCACTCTGACAGAGCTCCAGAGTTCCTGTGTGAAATTGGGAACCTTCCAGAGAACCTTCCAGAAGCCACTCCTCAGTAAAAGGCGCATGACAGCCCGCTTGGAGTTTGCCAAAAGATACCTAAAGGACTCTCAGACCATGAGAAACAAGATTCTCTGGACTGATGAAACCAAGATTGAACTCTTTGGCCTGAATGCCAAATGTCATGTCTGGAGGAAACCTGGCATCATCCCTATGGTGAAACAGGGTGGTGGCTGCATCATACTGTGGAGATGTTTTTCAGCGGCAGGGACTGGGAGATTAGTCAGGATCGAGGGAAAGATGAACGGAGAAAAGTACAGAGAGATCCTTGATGAAAACGTACTCCAGAGCCCTCAGGACCTCAGCCTGGGGTGAAGGTTCACCTTCCAACAGGACAACAGCAAAGACAACTCAAGAGTGGCATTCTCTGATTGTCCTTGAGTTGCCCAGCCAGAGCCCAGACTTGAACCCGATGTAACATCTCTGGAGAGACCTGAAAATAGCTGTGCAGCAACGCTCCCCATCCAACCTGACAGAGCTTGAGAGGATCTGCAGAGAAGAATGGGAGAAACTCCCCAAACACAGATGTGCCAAGCTTCTAGCTTCATACCCAAGAAGGCTCGAGGCGGTAATCACTGCCAATGGTGCTTCAACAAAGTACTGAGTAAAGGGTCTAAATGTGATAAAAACCTTGTTTTTCCAAAGTGTGTAAAAAGTCAAGGGGTCTGAATACTTTCTGAATGCACTGGACATGCTTACATCATAGGCATTCCATAAGCAAGTTGTATGTATTTGTTTTAGCACTCTGGGGATTTAGCTTCAACTGGAAAAAGGAATGTCAAGGGGTTAACAGATTTACACAGATCATCTTGGGACCATCAATAGTAAATATATATTGATAATTTAAAAAAAGAGAATGGTTGAAGATTTAGCCTTTGCTCTTTGAATTCACGTTAGGATACCATCATGTTTACTGGGCTTAAAAGGAGAATAAAAGAACACTGACTGATATGAAGGAATATCCATCTGTTCTCATGTATAGAATATATCATGTAGAACTATCAGAATATAGAATGTTGAACTGTTTGAACATAGAATGTAGAACTATTAGATTGTAGAACTGTTTGAACATAGAACGTAGAACTATTAGAACATAGAATGTAGAACTATTAGAACATAGAACGTAGAACTATTAGGACATAGAACGTAGAACTATTAGGTCATAGAATGTAGAACTATTAGGACGTAGAACTATTAGGACATCGAATGTAGAACTATTAGGACATAGAATGTAGAACTATTAGGACATAGAATGTAGAACTATTAGGAGATAGAATGTAGAACTATTAGGACATAGAATGTAGAACTATTAGGACATAGAATGTAGAACTATTAGAACATAGAATGTAGAACTTTTAGAATGTAGAACTATTAGAGCATAGAATGTAGAACTATGAGAACATAGAATGTAGAACTATTAGGAGATAGAATGTAGAACTATTAGAATGTAGAACTATGAGAACATAGAATGTAGAACTATTAGGAGATAGAATGTAGAACTATTAGAACATAGAACTATTAGGAGATAGAATGTAGAACTATTTCATTTGTTCCCTGTCATTGCTCAGTATCATTACATTGAGCTGTATGGACAGCTGTGTTCTGAGCTGCATGGACCATTACAAGGGTATAGCCCCAAACCAAACCCACTCTTAGTTTAAAACACCGCCCACATTAATGCAGCAGCTCTCATGCAATCCACTCTATTTTACTGGGCCATTTGCAAAACCAAAATCTTGCTTCATGGTGAGATAACTGTCAGAATCTGTCTCCCTGATAATAATTATAGCCAGGCAGAGGATGAAGCCAAGGACTGATGGATAGCCGTTCAGCATGTTGAGTTGATGCACTAAAATATTGAATATAACTCTCAATAACCTCTAGGCTATTCTGTAAACTTCAATCAGCAAGTGTTATATTGACTTAAATGTAAACAGGGAATAGTGCATATGGTCTGTTCTACAGTTTGTTTTCGGGCTATCACAGTAAAGCAGAGATGTGTTTTTACTGTGGAACACCGTGCTGGTTGGCTGTGGTCCGGTTAGGTCTGTGTATCCAAGCAACAGGAGTATTTTGAGTGTTGGTGGAGAGACCACAACAACACAGATGACACCAGAGAGACTGCTCACTGGGATGTTGTGGGAAAACACTGTTGGAAATGTGGAATGAATCCTGCTCGTTTATTTCAACTGCTTGTTTGTGTTTGTTTGTGCAGACAGGAAACCAGCACATATACCAACCCATAGGCAAACCAGGTAATGTCTCAGCCAATGTAATTACAAGTTTACCTTACACTTATTGTTTTCACTGCTCTAACTCTGACTGGCTCTGACACCGACTCTAACTAACTCTGACTGGCTCTGACACCGACACCGGCTCTAACTCCGACCGACTCTGACACCGACTCTGACACCGACTCTGACTGGCTCTGACTCTGACTGGCTCTAACTCTGACTGGCTCTGACTCTGACTGGCTCTAACTCTGACTGGCTCTGACTCTGACTGGCTCTGACTCTGACTGGCTCTGACTCTGACTGGCTCTGACTCTGACTCTGACTGACTCTGACTGGCTCTGACTCTGACTGGCTCTAACTCTGACTGGCTCTGACTATGACTGGCTCTAACTCTGACTGGCTCTAACTCTGACTGGCTCTTACTCTGACTGGCTCTAACTCTGACTCTGACTGGCTCTGCCTCTGACTGGCTCTGACTCTAACTCTGACTGACTCTAATTCTGACTGGCTCTAACTCTGACTGACTCTGACTGATTCAGACTCTAACTCTGACTCCCTCAACTGTTCTAGCACATTCCTCAACCATTTTAACTGCTAAACTATGTTGACAGGATGACAATTTGGCTATTTCTGCTAGGCCTGTGTTAGTTTCTGCTGCCATAATAGTAGATATTTGATAGGAATTATCGTTGAATCTGTGAGAGTTTGATAAGAAATGCTACAATTCCTGTGCATCTTCCATATAGTCATGCGTTGGTTTTATTCCTTATGTAACTGATGATGGTCCTTTGCCTCCACATAACATACATATATTGTACTATATGTTGTAGTTTAGGTATCTGTTGATTCTTATGTACTCCAGTATCTGATGGGTCCTTTGCCTCCACATAACATACATATATTGTACTATATGTTGTAGTTTAGGTATCTGTTGATTCTTATGTACTCCAGTATCTGATGGGTCCTTTGCCTCCACATAACATACATATATTGTACTATATGTTGTAGTTTAGGTATCTGTTGATTCTTATGTACTCCAGTATCTGATGGGTCCTTTGCCTCCACATAACATACATATATTGTACTATATGTTGTAGTTTAGGTATCTGTTGATTCTTATGTACTCCAGTATCTGATGGGTCCTTTGCCTCCACATAACATACATATATTGTACTATATGCTGTAGTTTAGGTATCTGTTGATTCTTATGTACTCCAGTATCTGATGGGTCCTTCGCCTCCACAGAACATGCAGCTCCACCAAAGAAACCTCCCCGTCCTGGAGCCCCCAGTCACCTGGGTAGTCTGGCCAGCCTGAACCCCGTGGACAGCTACAATGAGGGAGTGAAGGTAAGCTGATGCTCAATTGTTTATTCTACCAATCAAACTACACTCATTCCACAACAATCCAGTGATTTGGCTTTATCGCTCAATTTAAGCCCACAGATTTACATGTCTCAAAGTTGTTTCAATTTATTTGTAGTTATTGTGTTGGTATTCTACTTTTGCATGTGCTCTCCAAAACTAAGTGTTCATCCATAATTTTAAAGCTAGAATCCTTCATTGAAATGATAACGAAGTGGTTCACCCCACCTCTGTTTTGGTAAAAGCTGAGGGATGGACCTGGAGAAAGGTAACCACGTTCAAATTCATAGACAGAGCTGTGGATGCAAGGACTGGCCATCCATGATATCAACATGATAGTTGTAACCATGTTTTGAGGCTAGACAGTGTTTGTTTACATTTACTTTGTTTACAAACATCAGAGTAAAACAAGTTTGTATGTTGGGTTCTGCTGAGGTACGACAGTTGAACTAAGCTCCTGAGGCATTTACAAGTTATATTCTTCAAATATCAATGGGTATATACACTGAGTGGACAAAACATTAAGGACACCTTCCTAATATTGAGTTGCACCCCCCCCCTTTTGCCCTCAGAACAGCCTCAATTTGTTGGGTCATGGACTCTACAAGGTGTCGAAAGCGTTCCACAGGGATGCTGGCCCATGTTGACTCCAATGCTTCGCACAGTTGTCAAGTTGGCTGGATGTCCTTTGGATGGTGGACCATTCTTGATACACAGGGGAACTGTTGAGTGTGAAAAACCCAGCAGTGTTGCAGTTCTTGACACAAACCGGTGCACCTGGCACCTACTACCATACCCATGTCTCAATTGTCTCAAGTCTTAAAAATCCTTCTTTAACATGTCTCCTCCCCTTCATCTACACTGATGAAGTGGATTTAACAAGTGACATCAATAAGGGATCATAGTTTTTCACCTGGTCAGTCTGTCATGGAAAGAGCAGGTGTCCTTAATGTTTTGTACATTCAGTGTTTAATTCATTTATACTTGCAAGAATGGATGTTGCAATTAAGGATTCTATCTTTAAACTGAGAAGTTCATGACTATGCTTCTAAAACATGACTAACTGTCCCTATTTCTGTTAGAACATTCCTACATGACTTTACCATGTTGGCCAGATCACAACGACCACCACTGTATTTCAACTACACAGACTTCCCCTTTTGTATAGCACCCAAAACACCGGAGATGTCACTATTTTCCCCAGTGGTGGTTACTATGGCAACAGTCCGCTTGAGTTTCTCTGTGTCAGCATAGAACATCCAGGAGCGTTACCTTCCCGAAGTTATCCAAACTGTTAGCTCTGCTCTGCTACCATTGCCTTGGTGTCATTAGGCTGCGTCACAAATGGCACACTATTCCCTATATAGTGCACTACAGTACTTTTGACCAGAGTCCTATGGGCCCTGGTCAAAAGCAGTGCACTAAATAGGGGGCCTTTTGGGGTGCACCCTAAGCCTCAGCTAAAGCAGTCCCAGCTGTAGTTCACCCCCTCTCTCCTCCTTCCCCAAACACGCTCATAAATACCACACGATCGACCAGGCAGTCAGGCCTGCAATGCACCCTGGGAAGGAACACACTCTTTCCATTACACTGCCTTCTTACCATCAGCGTGGAAAATGATTTAACAAGAGAAATAGTCTAGCGTGTGGTTCCTTGTTCCTGAGAAAGAAGCCAACATGTAAACACTGACATGGACATTATCAGCCCATCATGACTGGAACTGAGATGGTCAGACTGGGCTATGATATGATGCATCACAAATGGCTTCCTATTCCCTATATAGTACACTGCTTTTGACCAGAGCCCCATAGGCCCTAGTGGTAAAACGTTTTGCACTATATAGGAAATCGGATGTCATTTGTGACCCTATACTACTATGTACTCAGTACTGTACTACCATGGCAACCTGTTCCCTGTTGTGAATTAGTGGGATTCATGCAAAAGATAAACACGTGTCAAATAAAACACAAAGACTACATTTACACAGGCAGCACAATTCTGATATTTTGCCAGTAATTGGTCTTTTGACCAATCAGATCAGATCCTTTGCCAATAATTAGGTACATTTTCAGAATTGGGCTGCCTGTATAAACACAGACAAAGTTTCATGACCACAACATTTAAGTCACCACCTCTGTAGATATTTCGGTATTTACTCAACCAACCTCTCCAAAACCTTATTTATTTGGATGAAACGTTGCTCTCTGGTGTTGTTGCGTGTATTGTTAATGCTTGTTGCATTAATATCTTCTCCCTCTTCTGTCCCTCTTGCCTCTGCCTTACTGTTGTTGAACTTAGCCCTGGCGGGTAAGAGAACACTGTGAATGTGTGTGTGTACGTTCATACACTGTGTGTGTGTGTGTGTGTGTGTGTGTGTGTGTGTGTGTGTGTGTGTGTGTGTGTGTGTGTGTGTGTGGTGTGTGTGTGTCTTTCGACCTAACTTCTCACAGAGTTGTCAATCAGTTGTTATTTGAAGCTGAAAAGCAGGCTATGGGTTGGGTTGTGTAGTGGGGTGGGACAATGGAGTCCATCTGTATCTCTGGTAACAGTCAACTTCTAATGCATCATCTGATCTGGGGTGCTTTACAAATGGCACCCCATTCCCTATATAGTGTACTACTTTAGACCAGAGGGCTCTGGTCAGAAGTATAGTATATAAGAAATAGGGTGCCATTTAGGACTCAGACAGGGTTCATTCACCTGTTGTCTGTTCACTGAACCACTTTAGCCTTCTCATCCTAATGCATTTCTTCCATTCACCGTACTGACACAACACCTCTTTACCATCGATAAAGTGGGTCTTATAGTGGGCCATGTAGTGGGCTTATATTGGGCCACGTAGAGGTCTTATAGTGGGCCATGTAGAGGTCTTATAGTGGGCCATGTAGAGGTCTTATAGTGGGCCATGTAGTGGTCTTATAGTGGGCTATGTAACGGTCTTATAGCGGGCCATGTAGTGGTCTTATAGTGGGCCATGTAGAGGTCTTATAGCGGGCCATGTAGAGGTCTTATAGTGGGCCATGTAGCGGTCTTATAGCGGGCCATGTAGAGGTCTTATAGTGGGCTATGTAGTGGTCTTATAGTGGGCCATGTAGCGGTCTTATAGCGGGCCATGTATCTGTCTTATAGCGGGCCACGTAGAGGTCTTATAGTGGGCCATGTAGCGGTCTTATAGCGGGCCATGTAGAGGTCTTATAGTGGGCCATGTAGAGGTCTTATAGTGGGCCATGTAGCGGTCTTATAGCGGGCCATGTAGAAGTCTTATAGTGGGCTATGTAGTGGTCTTATAGTGGGCCATGTAGCGGTCTTATAGTGGGCCATGTGGCAGTCTTATAGTGGGCCATGTAGTGGTCTTATAGTGGGCCATGTAGTGGTCTTATAGTGGGCCATGTAGTGGTCTTATAGTGGGCCATGTAGTGGTCTTATAGCGGGCCATGTAGAGGTCTTATAGTGGGCCATGTAGCGGTCTTATAGCGGGCCATGTAGAGGTCTTATAGTGGGCCATGTAGTGGTCTTATAGTGAGCCATGTAGTGGTCTTATAGTGGGCCATGTAGAGGTCTTATAGTGGGCCATGTAGCGGTCTTATAGTGGGCCATGTAGAGGTCTTATAGCGGGCCATGTAGAGGTCTTATAGTGGGCCATGTAGTGGTCTTATAGTGGGCCATGTAGCGGTCTTATAGTGGGCCATGTAGTGCTTGTGTATGTTCAGATCTGTGTTTGTGTGGCCATAATAATGTGTTTGTCTACGACATTGTTTCAAACAACCTTCTGAATCCTAAATATAACACATTGACTTCTTCCTAAATGGGATCTGTGCACTTTTGACACTTTCGACATGATTTAGGAATAATGCTGAATTCCAAATAACTCCATTATAGAAAGTATTGTTTATTCCAGATGCTGACATCTTCCTAACATAACCTCTAACCCTCTCTAGACCCAATGTACAATTTCAAGGATATGCTTGACTTGATTTAGCCCCTGGTGACAGTCTCTACAAACATTTCAAATTCCTTGGATGTTTTGTCATTGTGATTTACTACCATGAATGAATGTGTTGTTGACTGACTGGTGATATATACTGCCATCTATTGGTGAGAGTTAAGAAATGCAAGGTTGAACATTATATGAATCATCTGACCCACTCTGTTATTTCTCCATCTCTGCTCACAGTGTATTTTTCTCCTTCATTCAGCTCCAGCCTCAGGAGATCAGCCCACCCCCCACTGCCAACCTGGACCGCTCTAATGACAAGGTCTATGAGAATGTCACAGGACTGGTGAAGGCTGTCATAGAGATGTCCAGTAAAATTCAGCCTGCGCCTCCCGAGGAATACGTGCCAATGGTCAAGGTAGGAGAGACACAGTGTTCATCATCTCCACATTCAATCACCAGGGTTCATTGTAGCAAAACATTTACGTTTCGTTCTTTTTGGAAATTTAGCAGACTCTCTTATCCAGAGAGACTTACAGTAGTGAGTCATTTAGCAAACTCTCTTATCCAGAGAGACTTACAGTAGTGAGTCATTTAGCAGACTCTCTTATCCAGAGAGACTTACAGTAGTGAGTCATTTAGCAGACGCTCTTATCCAGAGAGACTTACAGTAGTGAGTCATTTAGCAGACTCTCTTATCCAGAGAGACGTACAGTAGTGAGTCATTTAGCAGACTCTCTTATCCAGAGAGACTTACAGTAGTGAGTCATTTAGCAGACTCTTATCCAGAGAGACTTACAGTAGTGAGTCATTTAGCAGACTCTCTTATCCAGAGAGACTTACAGTAGTGAGTCATTTAGCAAACTCTCTTATCCAGAGAGAGTTACAGTAGTGAGTCATTTAGCAGACTCTCTTATCCAGAGAGACTTACAGTAGTGAGTCATTTAGCAGACTCTCTTATCCAGAGAGACGTACAGTAGTGAGTGCAAACATTTTCATACTGGTCCCCAGTGGGAATCGAACCCACAACATTGGCGTTGCAAGTGCCATGCTCTACCAGCTAAGCTACACGGGAAAGAACAGATTTCTAGGATTGGTTCATATGAGTATATTTGTGTTTCAGGATGTGGGTCTGGCACTGAGAACACTCCTGGCCACAGTGGATGAAACAATCACGTTACTTCCAGCTAGCACACACAGAGAGGTACGTTAACCAGGCATGAGCCTCTTCTGATCCAGCACTATGTTAGTCCCGTCTGCCCCCTCTTATACAGGACATTTTGTTTTAATAAAATACTATCTTATCTTAAAGGTGGAGATGGCCCAGAAGCTGTTGAACTCTGACCTGGCGGAGCTGATCAACAAGATGAAGCTGGCCCAGCAGTACGTCATGACCAGCCTGCAGCAGGACTACAAGAAACAGATGCTGACGGCCGCCCACGCCCTGGCCGTAGACGCCAAGAACCTTCTAGACGTCATCGACCAGAGCCGGCTCAGGATGTTGGGCCAGGCCCGGCCGCCACCTCACTAGCGCTGTGGGAGGAGGGTGTGGAGTGTGGGATGAACTGAGTCAACACAAAGCTTCTGTCTGAATGACTGTCTGGACAGATGGAAGCCATGTGAAGGCAGCCTTGGGTTTGTTCACCTGTTCTGTCATGTCTAATCAGTGATTACTTCAAGGAAGGGAGGAATGAGGAAGATTTCACTGTGAAGGAATTTGAACGGGATACTGCTTCTACAGGACCATCATATGGACTGGACTCCATGTGCATCACCAGGCAGACTAGCGACCACCTCTGACCCTCACTCCCCAACACACCACTCCTTTTTATAGACTTGGAATATTTGAAGAGTTATTTTATTTTATGCTGCACCGATTGTGTCGGCTGACTAACTGTGAATTCCTACAGTCCCAGATTTAATCTGAAGAAGAATCAGGAGGCACACTTCAGAAACTGCTCCCCCCAGAGGACATACGGAGGATGATGTGGACAACACAACTGAACTGGAACCTCTCTGCTTTAGTGGACAGAACACTGAGCTCCTCACACTACGTCTAACATGTCTGCTTCATTTTTGACACTTGTCACAAGCTCAATAGTGATTCATGGAGGATCACAAACACTGGGATATATTTTGTCTTGGCTCAGTCGGCCATCTTGTCAAATAGGAGAAAATAAAGTATGAAATAAAATGATGACAAAAAAGACAAAGCTGTGACAGTGCTTTCCTGTGGTTATGAATGACAGCCAAAGCTGTGACAGTGCTTTCCTGTGGTTATGAATGACAGCCAAAGCTGTGACAGTGCTTTCCTGTGGTTATGAATGACAGCCAAAGCTGTGACAGTGCTTTCCTGTGGTTATGAATGACAGCCAAAGCTGTGACAGTGCTTTCCTGTGGTTATGAATGACAGCCAAAGCTGTGACAGTGCTTTCCTGTGGTTATGAATGACAGCCAAAGCTGTGACAGTGCTTTCCTGTGGTTATGAATGACAGCCAAAGCTGTGACAGTGCTTTCCTGTGGTTATGAATGACAGCCAAAGCTGTGACAGTGCTTTCCTGTGGTTACGAATGACAGCCAAAGCTGTGACAGTGCTTTCCTGTGGTTATGAATGACAGCCAAAGCTGTGACAGTGCTTTCCTGTGGTTACGAATGACAGCCAAAGCTGTGACAGTGCTTTCCTGTGGTTACGAATGACAGCCAAAGCTGTGACAGTGCTTTCCTGTGGTTATGAATGACAGCCAAAGCTGTGACAGTGCTTTCCTGTGGTTACGAATGACAGCCAAAGCTGTGACAGTGCTTTCCTGTGGTTATGAATGACAGCCAAAGCTGTGACAGTGCTTTCCTGTGGTTATGAATGACAGCCAAAGCTGTGACAGTGCATTCCTGTGGTTACGAATGATAGCCAAAGCTGTGACAGTGCTTTCCTGTGGTTATGAATGACAGCCAAAGCTGTGACAGTGCTTTCCTGTGGTTATGAATGACAGCCAAAGCTGTGACAGTGCTTTCCTGTGGTTATGAATGACAGCCAAAGCTGTGACAGTGCTTTCCTGTGGTTACGAATGACAGCCAAAGCTGTGATAGTGCTTTCCTGTGGTTATGAATGACAGCCAAAGCTGTGACAGTGCTTTCCTGTGGTTATGAATGACAGCCAAAGCTGTGACAGTGCTTTCCTGTGGTTATGAATGACAGCCAAAGCTGTGACAGTGCTTTCCTGTGGTTATGAATGACAGCCAAAGCTGTGACAGTGCTTTCCTGTGGTTACGAATGACAGCCAAAGCTGTGACAGTGCTTTCCTGTGGTTATGAATGACAGCCAAAGCTGTGACAGTGCTTTCCTGTGGTTACGAATGACAGCCAAAGCTGTGACAGTGCTTTCCTGTGGTTATGAATGACAGCCAAAGCTGTGACAGTGCTTTCCTGTGGTTACGAATGACAGCCAAAGCTGTGACAGTGCTTTCCTGTGGTTACGAATGACAGCCAAAGCTGTGACAGTGCTTTCCTGTGGTTATGAATGACAGCCAAAGCTGTGACAGTGCTTTCCTGTGGTTACGAATGATAGCCAAAGCTGTGACAGTGCTTTCCTGTGGTTATGAATGACAGCCAAAGCTGTGACAGTGCTTTCCTGTGGTTATGAATGACAGCCAAAGCTGTGACAGTGCTTTCCTGTGGTTATGAATGACAGCCAAAGCTGTGACAGTGCTTTCCTGTGGTTACGAATGACAGCCAAAGCTGTGACAGTGCTTTCCTGTGGTTATGAATGACAGCCAAAGCTGTGACAGTGCTTTCCTGTGGTTATGAATGACAGCCAAAGCTGTGACAGTGCTTTCCTGTGGTTACGAATGACAGCCAAAGCTGTGACAGTGCTTTCCTGTGGTTACGAATTGACAGCCAAAGCTGTGACCGTGCTTTCCTGTGGTTACGAATGACAGCCAAAGCTGTGACAGTGCTTTCCTGTGGTTACGAATTGACAGCCAAAGGATGGTGTCATTTATTGTCCTTAATGATGTTTAGCTGAATCTTTCATTTTTCCAATAGTTTAATAGATTTACATTCGTATTTTAAACTTCTCGACATTTCATCAACACATGTTCCCATTTAACACCAACAGGAATGAATGAATACCTTAAAGGGTCATCTCAGCAGTACTTCTCATACTCATCAGCTATTACACAGGTCTTATTCGTAGCTTACTGACAGGTTACCATGCTTATCATTTAGGTCTATCTGGGATGTCTGCTGAGAAGAGAGAGGACACCCATTGACTGACTTTAACATGTACTACAATCAGTTGAACATGTAAAGTAATGATATTGATCTGGATATTGAGCTTGGCTACAGCCAGTTCCTAAGCTATTCAACAAGGTCTATTATTCCTCCTGGTTTCCTCACCAGCTTTATCCTCAGTGGTCATGCAAGTGTCATGAGGCTCCAGGCATGGTTTTATGTTCTGATTACAGTCAGCGTTGGAGGTGAGTGAACTGCATCCATAGCATCTCAGTGCATCGACTGAAATGACATATAAAATGAAATTATAAACAAATTAAATGACAAAGAAATGAATGAATGAATAATGAATTCTCTGGGAAGGGATAGACTGAGTAGCAGAATAAAGAGAGTCTTCATGTTTCTTTCATGAGTTGGATGATCAACTGTAAAAAAATATTATATATATATATACAAATACACTGCTCAAAAAAATAAAGGGAACACTAAAATAACACATCCTAGATCTGAATGAATGAAATATTCTTATTAAATACTTTTTTCTTTACATAGTTGAATGTGCTGACAACAAAATCACACAAAAATCATCAATGGAAACCAAATTTATCAACCCATGGAGGTCTGGATTTGGAGTCACACTCAAAATTAAAGTGGAAAACCACACTACAGGCTGATCCAACTTTGATGTAATGTCCTTAAAACAAGTCAAAATGAGGCTCAGTAGTGTGTGTGTGGCCTCCACGTGCCTGTATTGACCTCCCTACAACGCCTGAGCATGCTCCTGATGAGGTGGCGGATGGTCTCCTGAGGGATCTCCTCCCAGACCTGGACTAAAGCATCCGCCAATTCCTGGACAGTCTGTGGTGCAACGTGGCGTTGGTGGATGGAGCGAGACATGATGTCTCAGATGTGCTCAATTGGATTCAGGTCTGGGGAACGGGCGGGCCAGTCCATAGCATCAATGCCTTCCTCTTGCAGGAACTGCTGACACACTCCAGCCAAATGAGGTCTAGCATTGTCTTGCATTAGGAGGAACCCAGGGCCAACCTCACCAGCATATGGTCTCACAAGGGGTCTGAGGATCTCATCTCGGTACCTAATGGCAGTCAGGCTACTTCTGGCGAGCACATGGAGGGCTGTGCGGCCCCCCAAAGAAATGCCACCCCACACCATGACTGACCCACTGCCATACCGGTCATGCTGGAGGATGTTGCAGGCAGCAGAACGTTCTCCACGGCATCTCCAGACTGTCACGTCTGTCACACGTGCTCAGTGTGAACCTGCTTTCATCTGTGACGAGCACAGGGCGCCAGTGGCGAATTTGCCAATCTTGGTGTTCTCTGGCAAATGCCAAACGTCCTGCACGGTGTTGGGCCGTAAGCACAACCCCCACCTGTGGACGTCGGGCCCTCTTACCACCCTCATGGAGTCTGTTTCTGACCGTTTGAGCAGACACATGCACATTTGTGGCCTGCTGGAGGTCATTTTGCAGGGCTCTGGCAGCGCTCCTCCTTGCACAAAGGCGGAGGTAGCGGTCCTGCTGCTGGGTTGTTGCCCTCCTACGGCCTCCTCCACGTCTCCTGATGTACTGGCCTGTCTCCTGGTAGCGCCTCCATGCTCTGGACACTACGCTGACAGACACAGCAAACCTTCTTACCACATCTCGCATTGATGTGCCATCCTGGATGAGCTGCACTACCTGAGCCACTTGTGTGGGTTGTAGACTCCATCTCATGCTACCACTAGAGTGAAAGCACCACCAGCATTCAAAAGTGACCAAAACATCAGCCAGGAAGCTTAGGAACTGAGAAGTGGTCTGTGGTCCCCACCTGCAGAACCACTCCTTTATTGGGGGTGTCTTGCTAAATGCCTACAATTTCCACCTGTTGTCAATTCCATTTCCACAACAGCATGTGAAATGTATTGTCAATCAGTGTTGCTTCCTTAGTGGACAGTTTGATTTCAGTGTGATTGACTTGGAGTTACATTGTGTTGTTTAAGTGTTCCCCTTATTTTTTTGAGCAGTGTATATTTAAAAAAAAACATGTACAACTGTTGTGGAAATTCTAACCAAGTGAGAGAGACTGTTATTTCTTCGAACAATCAATCTTTATTAATAAGAATTGCAATAATGAAGCTGGTCAGTTATGCCCTCTGAGGTGTAAGGCTTATATAGTCAAACTATCTTATGCAAGCATATACAAAACATGTGATCTTGGTATGTCTCCCAACCCTCCTGTCTCAGCCTCCAGTATTTATGCTGCAATAGTTTGTGTCGGGGGGTTAGGGTCAGTCTGTAATATCGGGAGTATTTCTCCTGTCTATCCTGTGTCCTGTGTGAATTTAAGTGTGCTCTCTCTAATTATCTCTCTTTCTTTCTCTCTCACGGAGGACCTGAGCCCTAGGACCATGCCTCAGGACTACCTGGCCTGATGACTCCTTGCTGTCCCCAGTCCACCTGCTGTCCCCAGTCCACCTGCTGCTGCTCCAGTTTCAACTGTTCTGCCAGCGGCTATGGAATCCTGACCTGTTCACCGGACGTGCTACCTGTCCCAGACCTGCTGTTTTCAACTCTCTATAGAGACAGCAGGAGCAGTAGAGATACTCTGAATGATCGGCTATGAAAAGCCAACTGACATTTACTCCTGAGGTGCTGACCTGTTGCACCCTCCACAACCACTGCAATTATTATTATTTGACCCTGCTGGTCATATATGAACATTTGAACATCTTGGCCATGTTCTGTTATAATCTCCACCCGGCACAGCCAGAAGAGGACTGGCCACCCCTCATAGCCTGGTTCCTCTCTAGGTTTCTTCCTAGGTTCTGGCCTTTCTAGGGATTTTTTCCTAGCCACCGTGCTTCTACACCTGCATTGCTTGCTGTTTGGGGTTTTTGGCTGGGTTTCTGTACAGCACTATGTGACATCAGCTGATGTAAGAAGGGCTTTATTGTTAGTGTGAGTGTGTGTATGGTAGTGTGTGGGTGTTAGTGTGAGTGTGTGTGTAGGAGTGTGTGGGTGTTAGTGTGAGTGTGTGCAAGACTAGGGCTAAATACTTCTGGTAATATACTAATGGTAATATGTCCATGTAAACAGGAGCAATAGTGACCAGTAGCATACAGTCGTGGCCAAAAGTTTTGAGAATGACACAAATATGAATATTAAATAAATATTAAGTCTGCTGCCTCAGTTTGTTTGATGGCAATTTGCATATACTCCAGAATGTTATGAAGAGTGATCAGACCAGTACAGAGCTTGCTCAGGAATGGCAGCAGGCAGGTGTGAGTGCATCTTCACGCACAGTGAGGTGAAGACTTTTGGAGGATGGCCTGGTGTCAAGAAGGGCAACGAAGAAGCCACTTCTCTCCTGGAAAAACATCAGGGACAGACTGATATTCTGCAAAAGGTACAGGGATTGGACTGCTGAGGACCGGGGTAAAGTCATTTTCTCTGATGAATCCCCTTTCCGATTGTTTGGGGCATCCGGAAAAAAGCTTGTCCGGAGAAGACAAGGTGAGCTCTACCATCAGTCCTGTGTCATGCCAACAGTAAAGCATCCTGAGACCATTCATGTGTGGGGTTGCTTGTCAGCCAAGGGAGTGGGCTCACTCACAATTTTGCCTAAGAACACATCCATGAATAAAGAATGGTACCAACACTTCTCCCAACCATCCAGGAACAGTTTGGTGACTAACAATGTCTTTTCCAGCATGATGGGACACCTTGCCATAAGGAAAAAGTGATAACTAAGTGGAAAAGACATCGGAGAACAAAACATCGATATCTTGCTTCCATGGCCAGAAAACTCCCCAGACCTTAATCCCATTGAGAACTTGTGGTCAATCCTCAAGAGGCGGGTGGACAAACAAAAACCCACAAATTCTGACAAACTCCAAGCATTGAATATGCAAGAATGGGTTGCCAAACTTCAGGATGTAGCCCAGAAGTTCATTGACAGCATGCCAGGGTAGATTGTAGAGGTCTTGAAAACGAAGGGTCAACACTGCAAATATTGACCCTGTTATCAACTTCATGTAATTGTCAATAAAAGCCTTTTACACTTCTGACATGCTTGTAATTATACTTCAATTATACTGTATTGTGGCAGAAAAATGATATATTTGCCTTATTTGTTAGATACAGTGCCTTGCAAAAGTATTCGGCCCCCTTGATCTTTGTGACCTTTTGCCACATTTCAGGCTTCAAACATAAAGATATAAAACTGTATTTTTTTGTGAAGAATCAACAACAAGTGGGACACAATCATGAAGTGGAACGACATTTATTGGATATTTCAAACTTTTTTAACAAATCAAAAACTGAAAAATTGGGCGTGCAAAATTATTCAGCCCCCTTAAGTTAATACTTTGTAGCGCCACCTTTTGCTGCGATTACAGCTGTAAGTCGCTTGGGGTATGTCTCTATCAGTTTTGCACATCGAGAGACTGACATTTTTTCCCATTCCTCCTTGCAAAACAGCTCGAGCTCAGTGAGGTTGGATGGAGAGCATTTGTGAACAGCAGTTTTCAGTTCTTTCCACAGATTCTCGATTGGATTCAGGTCTGGACTTTGACTTGGCCATTCTAACACCTGGTTATGTTTATTTTTGAACCATTCCATTGTAGATTTTGCTTTATGTTTTGGATCATTGTCTTGTTGGAAGACAAATCTCTGTCCCAGTCTCAGGTCTTTTGCAGACTTCATCAGGTTTTCTTCCAGAATGGTCCTGTATTTGGCTCCATCCATCTTCCCATCAATTTTAACCATCTACCCTTCTGAAGCCTGAAATGTGGCAAAAGGTTGCAAAGTTCAAGGGGGCCGAATACTTTCGCAAGGCACTGTATGTAACAATTATTTACTTAACAAACAGTAAGATATTTCTGTCCTGCTAATGCTGAGTTTTATGGTCTCCACTCTAGCACCCTGCAGCTAGTCTGGGTGTTGAGGACATGGGTTCTACTAGAGATAGTTTGAAGGTGATAATTGATTGATGTCTCGGTGATAAGAAACAAAACCTCCACATTCCATTCTATGATTAGTGGTGCATGTGAGACATATGTCTTTGGTCTGATTAAGCCTACATTCCATAGACAAGATATGGTGTATGTTTAGCTGGGATAGAGAGCAGTAGAACAAAGGCCTCAATGATCCTTAGACATCCTGGCATCTGGGAAATTAGGCCGGGGTCGGGGGTTAAGATAATGCCGGGGGCAGATAAAGACAGGATGAGCCCAAAGTAGCTCATGGTGCCCCCCAAACTATCTGGGAAGGGTGGAGCCAGCCGTGGTTGAAGCATTTTTAGGTTTGGTATATAAAGACACTGTATTCTCTGCATGATTCAAGCACCCGGTCCGACATTCAAGACTGCTGGGCTGATGGCTTCATTATTGCAATAATGAATCTATATTAAATAAAGATGATTGTTTGAAGAAATGACCCAGTCTCTCTAAGTACTGAATTTCCATGACAATATGTAAGTATGAGTGTGTGAGTAAGGGTGTGTTTGAGTGAGTGTATGGATGTAAGTATGAGTGTGTGAGTGAGGGTGTGTCTGAGTGAATGTATGTGAGTATGAGTGTGTGAGTCAGGGTGTGTCTGAATGAGTGTGTGTATGTAAGTATGAGTGTGTGAGTGAGGGTGTGTCTGAGTGAGTGTATGTATGTAAGTATGAGTGTGTGAGTGAGGGTGTGTCTGAGTGAGTGTATGTATGTAAGTATGAGTGTGTGAGTGAGGGTGTGTCTGAGTGAGTGTATGTATGTAAGTATGAGTGTCTGGGTGAGTGTATGTATGTAAGTATGAGTGTCTGAGTGAGTGTATGCATGTAAGTATGAGTGTCTGAGTGAGTGTATGTATGTAAGTATGAGTGTCTGAGTGAGTGTATGTATGTAAGTATGAGTGTCTGAGTGAGAGTATGTATGTAAGTATGAGTGTGTGAGTGAGGGTGTGTCTGAGTGAATGTATGTGAGTATGAGTGTGTGAGTGAGGGTGTGTCTGAGTGAGTGTATGTATGTAAGTATGAGTGTGTGAGTGAGGGTGTGTCTGAGTGAGTGTATGTATGTAAGTATGAGTGTGTGAGTGTCTGAGTGAGTGTATGTATATAAGTATGAGTGTGTGAGTGAGGGTGTGTCTGAGTGAGTGTATATATGTAAGTATGAGTGTCTGAGTGAGTGTATGTATGTACTGTAAGTATGAGTGTGTGGTGTGAGGGTGTGTCTGAGTGAGTGTATGTATGTAAGTATGAGTGTCTGAGTGAGTGTATGTATGTACTGTAAGTATGAGTGTGTGGTGTGAGGAAGAGCTACAGTGAAGATGTTTGTGTCTGAGTGGATAGTCTGTGGGAGAGGAAGAGCAGTAGTTCTTTACCATTTAAAGAGCGACTGACCCTAATATCCAACGAATCACTTTGAAAAGGGTCTATGTGGCATCGATATGAGTGTCAAAATGGACTATAAAGTGTAAATCCCATAATTTTGGTCATAAAGTCAGTCTTATCTAAAACGGAGTTTGGAAGCTCAGTGGGTCACAACGCGTTCAAAGGTGACAGCCATTTGAGACTGAAAAGCTCAATATGGATTTATCAACTACGGTTAGCATACCCTGCCAAATGACTGGAGTTCGTTGGTCCCCAGTGGTGGTGAGTATACCGGTAGCTAGACCATAGACTGCTGGTTATGTATATTTTGTTCATTATTAACATTAGCATTGCTAGCTATTTTAGACAAACTTTGCCATCTCTCTAAATTAAACGCTACAACCCCCATACGGGCTCGGGAGAGGCGAAGGTCGAAAGCCATGCATCCTCCGAAACACAACCCAACCAAGCCGCACTGCTTCTTAACACAGCGCACATCCAACCCGGAAGCCAGCTGCACCAATGTGTCAGAGGAAACACCGTGCACCTGGTGACCTGGTTAGCACACACTGCACCCAGACCACCACAGGAGTCGCTGGTGTGAGACAAGGATAACCCTACCGGCCAAGCCCTCCCTAACCCAGATGACGCTAGGCCAATTGTATGTCGCCCCATGGACCTCACTGTCGCGGCCCGGCTGCGACAGAGCCTGGGCGCGAACCCAGGGTCTCTGGTAGCGCATCTAGCACTGCGATGCGGTGCCCTAGACCACTGCGCCACCCGGGAGGCCCCACCTCCATTATTTTTATATATTTGATCAACTATTTGTGAAACGTAATTTATGGAAACTGACATTATTTGTTGCTTATTTTCTACTTCTTAGACGCATATAATGTCCAGAGTATTACCTAGCCTGGTGGAAGCAGCCTGATCGCTGTGTTCACCATTCTATTTCACATTTTATAATATCTGAAGTGAAATAGGAAGGTGAATTCAGCGATCAGGTTGGTTCACCAGGCTAATCACAACCACCATTGATCATGTAATATGTGTGTGTGTGTGTGTGTGTGTGTGTGAGTGACTAGTATCTTTGATGAAGGGCCAGGAGCTGATCTACACCGCTATGGGGCTCTGGCACAGAACCTCACCTCCAGCCTCACCACTTGCCTGCTCCTCGATGGGGAGAAAACAGTTAGGTAGGTTTAGTCTGACCTGTTCAAACTTCAACATAGTACAGTATATAGTATGTGTGTCAGATATCCCCTATCCCTAACAGCCATTGGTAATAGACCAGCGACTGTGTGTATGTGTTCACAGATGCATTAGATCACATCCACAATGAGGTGACTACTGATAATACCGTACAGCAGAAATGTCCAGTAATAGCAATACCCTTTTCATTCCATGTGTCACTGATGAACTGTTTGTGTGTCAGATATTACCTATCCTAACTGCCATTGGTAATAGAACACTGACTATGTGTTCACAGAAACATGTATGGAGCCAGCACATGGAGACTTGCAAGATGATGTGATGAAGTCCAGACTGGCAGACGGGCTTGATACTGATGTCTCTGAATGAAGATAGACCTGGCACTCTGCATAAAAAATGTATTAGACACAACTTTTACTTGTATTGTCTTTTTATTATTGAATTGAATGGTATCAGTCAATATGGGGAAGGAGAATCCCTGTGTATTCTGCAACAGGATCAGGGAACTCCTGTTATATACGGGACACCACACAGGAAGGTATGAATACTCTCCTGCAACCCGCCTCACCCAATGTGGTGTGGATTTGGTTTTTTCTAAAGTATTTCTATTTACCTCTGAACTGGAATACCTCAATTGAAGCTAGCTAGCTAACTAGCTACCAGCTATCAGCTATCAGCTATCAGTCAGCTAACCACTGCTAGTGGTCATCAGCTAACCTTAAGCTCGGAAAGCTCTCGCCAGTTCGTACAACGCGTTTCAAACAAGAGCATACCGGACCTATTTTTCTCTCCATATCCCCGGATTCCTATGTCACGCCCTGGCCATAGAGAGGCTTTTTATTCTCTATTTTGGTTAGGCCAGGGTGTGACTAGGGTGGGCGTTCTATGTTATTTTTTCTATGTTTTTGTTCTGCGTTTTGTATTCCTGGTTTTGGCCTGGTATGGTTCCCAGTCATAGGCAGCTGTCAATCGTTGTCTCTGATTGAGAACCATAGTTAGGCAGCCTGTTTTCCCACTATGGGTTGTGGGTAGTTATTTTTTGTTTAATGTGTTTTGCACCTGACGGAGCTGTTTCGGTTGTTTCTTTTGGTCCTTTTTGTATTTAGTGGTCAGTTTATTAAAAATAATGATAAAAACTTACCACGCTGCATCTTGGTCCTCACCTTCTTCCACCAATGGTCGTTACATCCTAATGCAAACTCTGAACCTTTTCATCTGGATCATCGCAGCTAGCTAACCGCAACCCGGGTTGACTATTCCTAGCTAACGTTTCCTTCCCGGAGCTAGCACCAACTAGCCTGGAGCTAGCCCATGCTAGACCCATCTCCCGGCTAGGGCTCCTGGGCTACTCCTGAAGCCCACTCCTTGGCTACAATATCCGGACCCCTTCTACTGCCGGTACGGGGCACAGAACCCCGCCGATTCTTCACGACTGGAATAAAGACATAATCTGCGCAAGGATCCCAACAGGCCACTCAGGTGCGACGTCCCCTGAAGGCCCATTCTGCTAACTGCAGCCTGCTGATCCATTGGCCAGTTTCTTGGACCACTATGCCCATTTTGCCAATTGGACTTGAACCCCTCTGCTGCTTGGAACCCTAATAATTCCACGACTGGTCTATCGACGTCACCGCACGAGGAGGCAAAAACAGACTTTTCCCCCATCGCGACATCCATCTAAGGCCCTTATGCTAGCTTGCTAGCCCCGGCCTGCTAACTGTCTGAATCGCCGTGTCCCCAGCCAGCCCAACCACTCACTGGACCCATACCATGACTTGGCTACGCATGCCTCTCCCTAATATCAATATGCCTTGTCCATTACTGTCCTGGTTAGTGATTACTGTCTTATTTTACTGTAGAGCCTCTAAGCCTGCTCAATATGCCTTAACCAACCATGTTGTTCCACCTCCCACATATGTGATGACATCACCTGGTTTAAACGTCTCTAGAGACTATATCTCTCTCATCATTACTCAATGCCTAGGTTTACCTCCAATGTACTCTCTTCCTACCATACCTTTGTCTGTACATTATGCCATGAATCTATGCTATCGTGCCCAGAAACCTACTCCCTTTACTCTCAGTTCCGAACGTGTAGGCGGCCAGTTCTTATAGCCTTTAGCCGTACCCTTATCCTACTTCTCCTCTGTTCCTCTGGTGATGTAGAGGTTAATCCAGGACCTGCAGTACCTAGCTCCAATCCTACACCCCAGGTGCTCTCATTTGTTGACTTCTGTAACCGTAAAAGCCTTGGTTTCATGCATGTTAACATTAAAGGCCTACTCTCTAAGTTTGCTTTATTCACTGCTTTAACACATTCTGCCAACCCGGATGTCTTAGCCGTGTCTGAATCCTGGCTTAGGCAAACCACCAAAAACCCTGAAATTTCCACCCCTAACTATAACAATTTCTGCCAAGATAGAACTGCCAAATGGGGGCGGTTTTGCAATCTACTGCAGAGATAGCCTGCAGAGTTCTATCTTACTATCCAGGTCTGTACCAAAACAATTTGAGCGTCTACTTCTAAAAATTCACCTTTCCAGAAACAAGTCTCTCACCATTGCCGCTTGCTATAGACCACCCTCTGCCCCCAGCTGTGCCCTGGAATCTATATGGGAATTGATTGCCCCCCATCTATCATCTGAGCTCATTCTGCTAGGTGACCTAAACTGGGACATGCTTAACACCTCGGCCATCCTACAATCTAAGCTTGATGCCCTCAATCTCACACAAATTATCAATGAACCTACCAGGTACAACCCCCAAATCCGTAAACACTGGCACCCTCATAGATATCATCCTAACTAACTTGCCCTCCAAATACACCTCTGCTGTTTTCAACCAAGATCTCAGCGATCACTGCCTCATTGCCTGCATCCGTAATAGGTCTGCGGTCAAACGACCACCCTTCATCACTCTCAAACGCTCCCTAAAACACTTCAGCGAACAGGCCTTTCTAATCGACCTGGCCGGGGTATCCTGGAATTACATTGACCTCATCCCGTCAGTAGAGGATGCCTGGTTATTCTTTAAAAGTGTCTTCCTCACCATCTTAAATAAGCATGCTCCATTCAAAAAAATCTAGAACCTGGAATAGATATAGCCCTTGGTTCACTCCAGACCTGTCTGCCCTTGACCATCACAAAAACATCCTGTGGCGTTCTGCATTAGCATCGAATAGCCCCCATGATATGCAACTTTTCAAGGAAGTTAGGAACCAATATACACAGGCAGTTAGGAAAGCTAAGGCTAGCTTTTTCAAACAAAAATGTGCATCCTGTAGTACAAACTCAAAAAAGTTCCGGGACACTGTAAAGTCCATGGAGAATAAGAACACCTCCTCCCAGCTGCCCACTGCACTGAGGCTAGGGAACACTGTCACCACTGATAAATCCACAATAATAGAGAATTTCAATAAGCATTTTTCTACAGCTGGCCATGCTTTCCACCTGGCTACCCTTACCCTGGTCAACAGCCCTGTGCTCTCCACAGCAACTCGCCCAAACCTCCCCCATTTCTCCTTCACCCAAATCCAGAGAGCTGATGTTCTGAAAGAGCTGCAAAATCTGGCCCCCTACAAATCAACCAGGCTAGACAATCTCTTCCTAAAATTATCTGCCGAAATTGTTGCAACCCCTATTCCTAGCCTGTTCAACCTCTCCTTCGTATCGTCTGAGATTCCCAAAGATTGGAAAGCTGCCGCGGTCATCCCCCTCTTCAAAGGAGGCGACACTCTAGACCCAAACTGCTACAGACCTATATCTATTCTACCCACTCTTTCTAAGGTCTTGAAAGCCAAGTTAACAAACAGATTATCGACCATTTCGAATCTCCCCGTACCTTCTCCGCTATGCAATCTGGTTTCAGAGCTGGTCATGGGTACATCCCAGCCATGCTCAAGGTCCTAAACGATTTCATAACCGCCATCGATAAGAGACATTACTGTGTAGCCGTATTCATCGACCTGGCTAAGGCTTTCGACTCTGTCAATCACAACATTCTTATTGGCAGACTCAACAGCCTTGGTTTCTCAAATGATTGCCTCGCTTGGTTCACCAACTACTTCTCCGATAGAGTTCAGTATGTCAAATCGGAGGGCCTGTTGTCTGGACCTCTGGCAGTCTCCATGGGGGTGCCACAGGGTTCAATTCTCGGGCCGACTCTCTTCTCTGTATACATCAATGATGTCGTTCTCGCTGCTGGTGATTCTTTGATCCACCTTTACGCAGACGACACCCTTCTGTATACCTCTGGCCCTTTGTTGGACACTGTGTTAACAAACCTCCAGATGAGCTTCAATGCCATACAACTCTCCTTCTGTGGCCTCCAACTGCTCTTAAATGCAAGTAAAACTAAATGCATGCTCTTCAACCGATCGCTGCCCGCACCTGTGGCAGCATCACTACTCTGGACAGTTCTGACTTAGATTATGTGGACAACTACAAATACCTAGGTGTCTGGTTAGACTGTAAACTCTCCTTCCAGACTCACATTAAACATCTCCAATCCTAAATTAAATCTAGAATTGGCTTCCCATTTCAAAACAAAGCATCCTTCACTCGTGCTGCCAAACATACCCTCGTAAAACTGACCATCCTACCGATCCTCGACTTCGGCGATGTAATTTACAAAATAGCCTCCAACACTCTACTCAACAAATTGGGTGCAGTCTATCACAGTGCCATCTATTTTGTCACCAAAGCACCATATACTGTACTACCCACCACTGTGACCTGTATGCTCTCATTTGCTGGCCCTCGCTTCATACTCTTCGCCAAATCCACTGGCTCCAGGTCATCTACAAGTCTCTGAAAGGTAAAGCCCCGCCTTATCTCAGCTCACTGGTCACCATAGTAGCACCCACCCGTAGCACGTGCTCCAGCAGGTATATCTCACTGGTCACCCCCAAAGCCAATTCTTCCTTTGGCCGTCTCTCCTTCCAGTTCTCTGCTGCCAATGACTGGAACGAACTGGAAAAATCTCTGAAGCTGGAGACTCTTACCTCCCTCACTAGCTTTCAGCACCAGCTGTCAGAGCAGCTCATAGATCACTGCACCTGTACGTAGCTCATCTGTAAATAGCCCATCCAATCTACCTCATCCCCATACTATATTTATTTATTTATCTTGCTCCTTTGCACCCCAGTGTCTAAACTTGCACATTCATCCTTTGCACATCATACCATTCCAATGTTTAATTGCTATATTGTAATTACTTTGCTACCATTGCCACAGTTGTGGGTAAACAGAGTACAGGAGGGGGCTAATCACACACCCCTGAAGGGCCCCTGTGTTGAGGGTCAGCATGGCGGAGGTGTTGTTGTCTACTCTCGCCACCTGGGTTTGGCCCATTAGGAGGTCCAGGATCCATTTGCAGAGGGAGGTGTTCAGTCCCAGGGTCCCAAGCTTGGTGATGAGCTTGGAAGGGACTGTAGTCAATGAATAGCATTCTCACATAGGTGTTCCTTTAGTCCAGGTGGGAATGGGAAGTGTTTCCGGGATGATGGTGTTGATGTGAGTCATGACCAGCCTTTCAAAGCACTTCATGGCTTATATATTATTATTATTATGAAATAATGTCGTAAGGAGAAAAATGTATTTCATCCATTTTAGAATAAAACTGTAAAGTAACAAAAGGCACTGCCTTCGGAAAGTATTCAGATCCTTTGACTATTTCCACATTTTGTTACATTCAGCCTTATTCTAAAATGGATTAAATAAAAAAATGTCCTCAGCAATCTACACACAACATCCCATGACGACAAAAAAACGTTTTTTTGAATTTTTTGCAAATCTATTAAAAATTAAAAACAGTAATAGCTGTTTATAGAAATTGAGTTCAGGTGCATCCTGTTTCCATTGATTGGAGTCCACCTGTGGTAAATTAAATTGTTTGGACATGATTTGGAAAGGCACACACCTGTCTATATACGGTCCCACATTTGACAGTGCATGTCAGAGCAAAAACGCAGCCATGAGGTTGAAGGAATTGTCCATAGATCTCCGAGACAGGATTGTATCAAGGCACAGATCTGGGGAAGGGTACCAAAACATTCCTGCAGCATTGAAGGTCCCCAAGAACACAGTGGCTAACATAATTCTTAAATAGAAGAAGTTTGGAACCCCCAAGACTCTTCCTAAAGCTGGCCACCCAGCCAAACTGAGCAACCAGGGGAAAAGGGCCTTGGTCAGGCAGGTGACCAAGAACCCAATGGTCACTCTGACAGAGCTCGAGAGTTCCTCTGTGGAGTTGGGATAAATTTGCAGAAGGACAAGCATCTCTGCAGCACTCTACCAATCAGGCCTTTATGGTAGAGTGGCCAGATGGAAGCCACTCCTCAGGAGTTTGCCAAATGGTACCTAAAGGACTTTCAGACCATGAGAAACAAGTTTCTCTGGTCTGATGAATACAAGATTGAACTCTTTGGCCTGATGCCAAGCGTCACGTCTGGAGGAAACCTGGCACCATCCCTTTGGTGAAGCATGGTGGTGGCAGCATCATGATGTGAGGATATTTTTCAGCAGCAGGGACTGGGAGACTAGTCAGGATCGAGGCAAAGATTAACGGAGCAAATTACAGTGAGATCCTTGATGAAATCCTACTCCAGAGCACTCAGGACCTCAGACTCTAAGCACACAGCCAAGACAACGCAGGGGTGGCTTCGGGACAAGTCTCTGAATGTCCTTGAGTGGCCCAGCCAGAGCCCGGACAACCTGACAGAGCTTGAGGATATGCAGAGAAGAATGGGAGAAACTCCCCAAATACAGGTGTGCAAAGCTTGTAGCATCATACCCAAGAAGACTTGAGGCTGTAATCGCTGCCAAAGGGGCTTCAACAAAGTACTGCGTAAACGATCTGAGTGCTTGTGTAAATGTAATATATATATTTTTTTTTCTTCCAGCAAAATTGTATAAAAACCTATTTTTGCTTTGTCACTATGTGGTATTGTGTGTAGATTGATGAGCAAAAATAACAATTTCATCAATTTTAGAACGAAGCTGTAACCTAACAGCATTTTGAAGAAGCCAAGGGGCACGGTAAACACAAAGCCCACAGACCACAATACCCTGCTACATGCGGATAGTATGCCTCCCCTTCCCCCCCAGAATGGTCTACCATATAGCCAGTTATGCAGAGTTAAACCAATCTGTGGCCACCAGTCCGATTTTGACAGCAATTTTAAGAATATTACAGATAAAATCCAAATGAGAGGCTATAAGACAAAACTCTTGATGCTGCAATAATGAAAATATCTGAAAAACCAAGAGAGGCATCGCAAAAAACTGAACCAAAGAAGAGTCTTTTGCACTAAGTACACCAAGGGTGTGGAGAAAATGAAAGCAATCCTGAAAATGCACTGGCATATTCTGTAATCAGACCAAAAATGTGTACACCTCTTCAAGGAGCCCCCACTGGTGGTCTAAGCGTGGTCGCAATATTAGAGATAGCTTGGTGAGATCTGACCTGCCCCCTGAACCCACTCAGACATTCTTGACACCCATTCCAAATGAGAACCACAAATGTGGCTCATGCACACAGTGCAATAGCACAACAAAAACATCCTTTTTCAGACACCCATATACAGGTCGAAAAAGACCCCTGTTAGGGGCATCATCTCATGCAAGACCAAGTGAGTAATCTATCTCATCAGCTGTTAATGTGTGAAAATGTACGTAGGGCAAACGAAAAGACAAAACAAAGCATAGCTGAACAACGCAGCTCAATCAGGTGCAAAAAACACTGACTATCCAGTAGGAGCTCACTTTATTGAACCTAACCATCCTATCTCCTCAAATACACAGGCATTGAGCATGTTGCTCTACCAAGGAGAAGAGGTAACATGTAGATCCTACTACTACAGAGGGAGGCCTACTGGATATCCTATCTAAAAACATTGACCCCTAGTGGTCTGAATATTGATTCTGATCTCAGTCTGTTCTTCTGCACAATTCTTCTCTTCTTTTTTCTCTCTTCTTCTCTCTTCTTTATGAAGTCTTATAAATGACTATATTCTATCTCCAGCTTATCCCCCCGTTGATGATGCTTATTATGCTTGAACAAAAAGATTACATGTAACAATGATATAGAATCAGCTTGATCCCCTCTGTCGAAGACGCTTGGACCTTCTTTTTTTATATTTTCAGTGGTCTTGTTAACAAACACGCCCCCATAAAGAAAATGAGAATTAAAAACAGGTTCAACCCCTGGTTCGACCGTGGTCTTGCAAAGTTACTCCACCTCAAGAACTGCATTTGGCGAAAGGCTCGGCACACCTATACTCAGGCTGACAGGCTATCGTTCAGTCAAATGAGAAATAAGTGCACTCAGGCTACCAGAAGGCCAAAGTTAGTTACTTTAAGGAGCAGTTCTCTCTCTGTGGGTCTAACCCCAAGAAGTTCTGGAAAACGGTTAAATACTTGGAGAATAAACCCTCCTCCTCACAGCTGCCCATGTCCCTTAAAGAAGCACATGGCTAAGCTCTTTAATCACCACTTTATTAAATCAGGATTCCTATATGACTCAGCCATGCCTCCTTGCCCGTCCAACATTTCCTCATCCTCCACCCATCCTTCTCCCTCTTTTTCCCCTGCCCCGAAACAAATGTTATCCCTGCAGGCAGTCACTGAGTCGAAGGGGCTAAAGGAGCTCCTTAAACTTGACCCCAAAAAAACATCTTGGGTCAGATGGTTTAGACCCTTTCTTCTTTAGGGTTGCTGCCCCTACCATCGCCAAGCCTATCTCAAACCTTTCAACCTGTCTTTCCTTTGTAGGTTCCCATTGCTTGGAAGGCAGCTACGGTTCATCCTTTATTTAAAGGGGGAGATCAAGCTGATCCTAACTGTTATAGGCCTATTTCTATTTTGTCCTGTTTATCAAACGTTTTGGAAAAACTCAATTGACTGGTTTTCTTGATGTCTATAGTATTCTCTCGGGTATGCAATCTGGTTTCCGCTCAGGTTATGGATGTGTCACTGCAACCGTAAAGGTCCTGAATGATGTCACCATTGCCCTTGATTCTAAGCAATATTGAGCTGTTATTTTTATTGACTTGGCCAAAGCTTTTGATACAGTAGACCATTCCATTCTTGTGGGCCGGCTAAGGAGTATTGGTGTCTCTCAGGGGTCTTTGGCCTGGTTTGCTAACTACCTCTCAAAGAGTGCAGTGTATAAAGTCAGAAAATCTGCTGTCTCAGCCACTGCCTGTCACCAAGGGAGTACCCCAAGGCTTGATCCTAGGCCCCACACTCTTCTCAATTTACATCAACAACATAGCTCAGACAGTAGGAAGCTCTCTCATCTATTTATATGCAGATGACACAGTCTTACACTCAGCTGGCCCCTCCCCGGAGTTGATGTGTGTTGATGCTAATATTATGTACAATATATAATTATGTTTCCATATGATAACAATAGCCTAATATATTCCATATGCTGTAAACTATTGTCTTTTAACAGTTTCACTCAATTTATTCTAATCAACCTAATAATTATGACACACCCCTCACTACTGTCATTGGTTGCACTAATTGCACTGTTTGTCTACAAAACCTGGTTCAAGCATTCATGGCATTAGTGTTTTACCGAGTAGATTACTGGGACTGTATTAGTATGGACTGTGCAACTGTTTGTTTTTATAGCTTACAGTTCATTCGCTGTTGGTCAGCACCTCTACACTAAATAATTGTCTTTGTGTGTACACCAGCTAATGCTTTTCATTAGTCATGACAATGCAACAGAGATACAGGTAAATCATTTAATTGTAATAATTTAATCAAAGAGGAAAGTCATTCCATAAACCCTGGTAGAAGGATGTGATTCAAAAACATCAGGCTACGCTTCCTACTTCATTTTTAAAGACCTTACAGTATCTTCATTATTTAAAAGTACAGTTGATTCCTGATAAGTGCGCATTGTATGCAAAGTGCAAAAAAACTCATTAGTGCATTGTAGCTCAATCGTCCCATTTCAAATACAGCCTGGATAGATACAGGTTATGTGCATGTTCCGGTTAGCTCTCACATATGACTGTCCAGACATTGGATTTATCAGGAGTTCACTGTACTTCACATTACTCCATCTTTTGTACATGTTTCTCATTCCTCCCCTTTAGCACCCATCTATACATGTACTATTCTCAAACAGGAAGTAGAGGATTGAAAGAACAAGCAGAAAACAGTACAGCAAGGGGCTGACAACACTGCCTCCTTGTGGACTATATGGAGCAGTACAGGCAGGGCAAGAGGCAGCTTTACGCTTCAGTAGGCTACATACTGGTTATATCTGGTAACATGGAGCAGTGCAGGCAGGGCGAGGGGGCAGCCTCCTTTTTCAAGTGTTAATGTCATGTCCACAAGTACAGTGAAATGCCGTTCTTGCTAGCCTCAAACCTAACAATGCAGTAATCAATATGTATCACTAAAAAACGGTTCATGCTTCTGTTGGCTACATACGGGTTGGTCAAACTTCTAACACATGGAAATATCAGTGGTTAACACAGGGTTGACTGAAAATAAGCTGTATTCTCTACTTACAAAACTAATTCTGAACTTTACTAAAGGCTTCTAATAAACCCTGATGCACCCTCAGAGAGCCTCCCATGCTGTTTACAACCCCACCATGTGCAGGTATGTTCCCTTCATTCAACCATGTTTTCTGGTGATGACCTCAGTCATCATTGGGCTTTGAGTTTCCTGTGGTTGTGGTGGCATGATCCATACTCACGACATCTGGTCTTGTTTGTAGAGTAAAGCCTACAGGGGGTGGGGGGCAGATAGAGAAGTAAATGAATGAGATCACATGTTTTGTTAACTGTCAGAAACCAAACCCCTGCTCATCCAGGTCAATAGATCACAGAAGTGCTCAGAATGATAAAAAGTTAAATGATCTAATAACGAGTGACTATAGGGCTATATCCCAAATGGTGCCCTATTCTCTAAAGTGCACTACTTTGGACCAGAGCCATATGGGAATAGGGTGCCATTTGGGACGTAGTCTAGAGTATTTCAGGGTCACTGACGATAGCTGAACTGTGTCCCACCCACCTCCTCTGGTAAAGGTAGAGGAGAAACAGAATCTCATCCCTGAAGCAGCCCAGCTGGTGGGATGGGTGTGTGCTGAAGACACAGGCAAAGGCATCGTTGACGAATGTATTGACTGCCTAAAGAGAAGGCACAAGAATGCTTAATTCTCACTCTGAATGCACCCCCAATGAAACCCTATTCCCTACATAGTGCACTACTTTTGACCAGGGCCCATAGGATGCACTATGGAATAGAGGGCCATTTGGGATGCATACACAGTGTCAATGTGAAGAAGAACAGACAACTTGATGACACTTTAGATGGACTTCAGGTAAGCAGCTGCTTATCGCTCCAACAACAACAATGAATTATACTATAAAACAGTTACTACTCACTTTATACATCAATACGTTCCATTGCAAATGGTCCACGGACTTCAACTGAAGAAGAACAAGAAGAAAGAAAGTAAAGTGAAGAGTTGCGTCAAAACAGAACATTTTACTCAGGGCTCATTATGCTCTAAATTAGGACAAAGTAAGACAAACCTTGAAGTTAATGAACAGCTGAGGAGCCATAGAGAGGAATCCAAAAGCATAAATCCCTGCAGGGGGAAGCCCAGTTTCAGTTGGAATTATTGATATTGCCCACTAATACAAGATATAGGATCTTAATTTGACCTTTATTGTCAAAGCAAAAATAATGCTGCAGCAACATGATTTGAATGTTTAGTCCATGTTGCTTGATTGGTGGTTAAGCTATTAGCTGGCCAAAAGTAGGCTATATGTAATGTGCAATAACGTTGCACATATAACCGTGTGTTAGTGTGGGTATTCAGCGAATTTATGTCAATCACAAAGCTTATCTGCATTTAGGCAGTACAGGAAAATTCTATGCAACAAAAGTGATCAAATTCAGATCCTACATCTGTAGTCGCTAATTTAAAAAAAAATGTATTGGCCATGAAAAAGTAGCCTTGTGAACCAGCCTGATCTCTCGGTAGGTCACATTCTCTTTCACTTCACAGTACAACAAATAGTGAGTGCATCGTTCAGTCTGCTTGACCAGGCTAGTGTTAAAGATCTATATAAAATATTGTATTTGTGTGATCAATTGATATTAAATTCTAAATATAACCCCCAAGGAGGGTTGATAGATTATGTGTAAACTTACCACTGACAAGGCTGTTGATTAACCATGAATAGTAGCTGTCAAAATAAAATTTGAATATTAGATACGTTGATGATCAATGTCCTCATCAAACCTATTTAGTTATATTTTAAATGTAATTAAACTCCAGACTTGTCTTACTTTTTATACCTCAGGTATACCAGAGAGAAGATGGCTCCACTAATAGACAGAGGGTACACTAAATAAGACAGGCATTTCATTGCCTAGAAAATGGAGAACTGCATTAGAAAATACTTGTCTGCTTGATTTATGGTATTAGTGTTAAGAGGAACCAAACACACCACTAATTCAGCACTTACCTGTGTGTCATGTTGTATAGTCTTTCTCTCTGACTCATCAAATTTACCAACCTGAAGACAACCAGTTTCAAGGAATAATCCTGAATGTATACTACTGTTTGTTTTTAAACACTAAAAGATACCTTTATTTCAATCAGTTTGTTCAATAACAGATTCTTAATTAAATCAACATATACTCATTGGCCCTCCATGCACACAACGTGAATAAACTATTTCTATATTTGTTTGTAATACTTACATGAACTATAGACCTAGAGGTTCTCCACTGTAGCTGTATTTTGGACACCTGTTTGACCTTCCATACCTATAGGTAGAGGGAGAAGAAGGAATTCATGAGACCTGGTATGGTAACACGGAACCTTCTGCCATCCCCAGCTATGGTTGGCAAACTAGCATTGATTATTTGCATTGATGTTCTAAATCCTTTCCAAACTGCTGATTCATACCTCAATTGTGGTTCCTATTCCAACAGGAATGAGACCTAGCAAGCTGCTTCGTTCCTCCAGCATTTTCAGGAGAATCACTATGGTGCTAAAGCATCTCCACAGCACTGGAACAGAACAGCATAGAGAAACAGATAGAGCTGGGTTAGTTCTGAGGTAGATGGGAGTAGATTAGTAGATTAGTGTGCTGCTGGAGGTAGTGTTTGTGGGCGGATGGTGGGTTTATCCAGAGGCCTGCCTTGGATAACTATCTGTAGTACTGATACCCAAATCTACACAAACACCATATATCTGTCCCAAATGGTACCCTATTCCCTATGTAGTGCACTACCATGGTCAAAAGTAGTGTACTATAGAGGGAATAGGGTGCAATTGGGAACGTATTTCAAGCCTGACACCCCATCTTCCCTAACTCAGTTAGGAAATTGGCATGAAAACTTGGATGCAGAAATAAGAACATGAAATGCATTATAATAAAGATGTATTTTACTCCTCCCTCACTCTCACCTGTTTTGCGAGACATGCCCACCATGTTTTTCTTCTTCTTCCAAAAGCTTATGTCATTTTTAAAGGCCAGGAATTCAAATATGAACTGAAAAATTAGACAAAGAAAACTGTAGATGGCTGACATGATTTGAAATGATCTTTGTGATAGAATTCATGAACTCTCATAGAAAAATCACTTACATGGAATGCGGTCACCAAGGTAGTTAATGCTAACAGGTACAAGTTGTTGTCCACAAGAACACCTTTGATTTCATCTATATTCACCTCAGTGAACCCTGTAATAAATGAAGCATAAAAAGTCATTTTACAAGAAGTTGACAAATGTATGTTGTTATCTCAGTAGTTTAAAAGGAGGGCTACAGTAATAAACTAACCAAAACGTTTCAGTGAAAACATTACATCCTGCATGTGGATCCAGAGACGGAATTGCCTCAGCGATAGGCCTTCGTAGGATATTGTAAGAGGTAGTTTGGTTGTGGAGCCGTTAATCTCCTACAAACACATGTTGTAAAAACAAGTATCCTCCAAGCCCTCTTTGTGAGGTATGTTTTAATGTTCTTGAAAGTATTATTTATAACTGTAATATAATTTACAAGAAGAGTAACATCTCACCATCATGTCCTTTACCCTGACGCTGAGTTCATCAATATGTAAAAGTGGGAGATATACCATCCTGTTCTCATCCTGAAATCTAAAACACAAGACAAAATATCTGAAATACAAAACATCAATATTTCTCACCATCTCTGTAGCTAGCTCTGCATAATGTGAGTGATGCTGTGCTATATAAGTGTACTGTAGGCCTTATAGTGCACACCCACTCCCCAAATAAACCCACTCACACAATACAAACATTTTATATGAGACTTACACTCTCATGTAGCGCCGGACATCACTTGGCAAGGTCCCTCTGTTGAAGGTGAAGTCCTCTGACATCATGTTTAGGGTTAGACGGGACCTCCAGTGAGAGATGGGTCTGTCTACTACTCGAGGAGCAGTGGCAGCATGTTTCTGACAAAATGCAAGACCAGGAGAAGCCATGAAGGAGATGATCAAATGGGTCAACCAGGGCAGTTACAGCTGATCTTTTGCCAGTCCAGACTGAAACATAGAGGAATCGTTTTGTTGTCTTACTTTGAGGACCTCTTTAGCAGAGCTGAGATTTTTTCGGGACATCATGTAGGTGCTGAGCTGGGCAACATGATGGACCTGCCGGTTATCCTGCAAGGGAGACACTCCAAACTTGTGTACATAAACCAATGTGTGCAGAGTCCCGTTGTTACGTGTTGCCAACGGCAGGGATACATTCACCACCCTTTAAATCAAGAAAAGCAATGGTGAGAGATATAGGCTTCTGTCCCAAATGACACCATAGTGTCTATATAGTGCACTACTTTAGACCAGGGACCATAGGGAATACAGTGTCATTTGGGATTCAACCCATAACCTTATCTTTATACTCAACTAAAAGTGACATGCTATTTTTACGCCACATGACTGCAGATTTAAATGGGACTTCGGCCTACCTTTCAAATTTAGAATGTATGTCAAAGTCATCTATCTTGATGATGAGGTTGAGTTCACTGTGGTCAGGCCTCAAACTGGAGAAAATGCTGAGCTGTTAAAATAAATGAGACTTCGCATTGATTCAATTCAATGTATCTTTATGGGCTCTGAAAGACACTTCTTGTGCACCATGGTCACTAATTAAATTGTGATGCATGAATTCTCTGACCAAATACAATAGCTAAAAATGATTAATTGCACTAAAAACCTACCCTAAATCTAGGGTTTCACTGCAGTATGTGTAAGATCAAGGCCACTATTTACCTGGAGACGGGGTCTTTCTGCAAGGTAGGAAGAAATGCAGTCTCCTTTACCTCTCTCACAAGGCTTGGTGTACACAAAGCCATAAATCACCCAGCAGGTGTGTGACATATACACGACGAACACTCCTAGTAATATCTTTGTCAGATAAGTCCTTTTGAATAGGTCCTTTGAACTCGTCGGCTTTGAATAGCACGAAGGGAACATACTGGTATGAAATGTAAAAATAAAAAACGACCAAACGAATGGTGGACATTGACAGCTAAAGCTATGAGTATAGGACCACAAAAGTGCGTCAATGATATCAGAAAATATACAATTTGTCAAATCAGGCGCATCATGCCGCTCGGCATCTTCTAACCCAGAACTGTATCCAGGCAGCACGCGGAGACGCCTATTCGGTGGTGGTGACGCTGCGCCTCCTCGGTCTACGTCACGTCAAATACTGGGTGACGAATGGGTGCCCACAGTGGTACCCACAATGTGAAAACACAGCCCTCAATGTGATGTATATTTTCAGCATAGGGAAATTACATTTCGTGGATAAATTGGAAAATGTTTAGGGTGTTTTGTTTCTTCCCGAACATTTACGGAAATCTCAAGTAAGGTTTTCTTTCGTTGAACAACTTCATTGGTTGAAATGGATTCATCCTCTCGAGTTCAGGGTCATACACGAGCACGTGTTACTGTAACACCAAAACACCCCGATGCCTGCCGGTTGTAGTTGCTCAGAGCCAGCTGTCCCTGTGTTTAGGAGGAATAACGTATCTTGGATTTAGCAATACCAGCTGCAAGCCTATTGTTATTTGTTATTTTACTCACATATGGCACTTTTTTGCGACTGTGCGACAGGTTGAGAAGTTCGTTCGGGAAGCATGAGCTAGTCTCCTGCTAGCAGCATAGAAGTTTGTTCGTTAACGTTAGCAGTTAGCTAACTTACTAGCTAGCGCCTTGTTTGCGTGCTAACTAGCTAAATAAAGGGGATACCTAGTTAGTTTTACAACTGCATGCATTCAACTGAAATGTGTCTTCTGAATTTAACCCAACCCCTCTGAATCAAAGAGGTGTGGAGGGCTGCCTTAATCGACATCTACGTCTTCGGCGCCCGGAAAACAGTGGGTTAACTGCCTTGCTCAGGGGCAGAACGACAGCTTTTTACCTTGTCAGCTCGGGGGTTTGATCCATCATTTTACCCGACTTTGGACTGAAACGGTTGTATGATTTTGCAGAACAAACCACTGTCTTTGTCCAGTGCTACGTAGCCAGCTGATAAGTTTACTAGCTACCTAGCCTACGTTAGTGATTCTGTTCCGGATGCAAGTGGAATAACCAGTAATGCAACTGATCAGCTGGCTAGACCAACAAAGTAGCTAAATAACTAAGGACACTTTGCTAAAATGCAGTGGTGGTGAACAAAGCAATGGAAGCTTGTTTCAAGTCGTTCACCATGGGTGGTCTTCGGAGATCTCTGGACATTAAATTCAGGGTCCTCGCCGGCTGTTTGACCTGCAGAACAGTGAGTTGTTCCAGATCACCTATAAAATGCCAACTCTCCAAGCATCAGCCGTTGACGAGGGGGAAAGCAACACTGTTGCGATCATGTCCGTCTGGTAGGCGATGTAACATTTTTACTGTTATGGCTAGACCTAGCTGCACAAGGCTACTTCCGCCTCCAGTAGTTGATTTAGAGGTGTTGGGGAGACTACATACATGTATTTGTTTAAGAGACATCTGGATACTGTGTATCAGGATTGTGTGGCCATTTACACAGGTGGTTCAAAAGATCCAACGACAGGATGTACTGGGTCAGCATTTGTAGTGCAGGGATGTGGGGTGGAAGTCAGGAAACGTATTACAGATCATCTGGCTGTGGAGCTGATGGCCATACTGTTCGCCTTCCAGTGGCTGGAGGAAGTCAAGCCAGACAGAGTAGTTATTTGCTCTGATTCATGTGCAGTGTTAATGAGTCTCCAGTCCTTTAGCTCATGTAGCAGACAATACCTGCTTTACAAAGTGCTACAAACCCATGGCAGGATTAGACAGATTAGTATACAGATAAGATTGACTTGGGTCCCAGCCCATGTAGCGGTGGAGGGGAACGAGGCAGTTGATGTAATGGTGAAACCAGCACTTAGTAGTGTTGATGTTGGCGTTTCAATGAGCCATGCAGTGGCAAGAAGCCTGATGTGGACAGTGAAGTTGCAGAGATGGCAGGAGCAGTGGAATAGAGATACTATGGGCTGGCATTTATTTCAAGTACAGAGGAAAGTTGGGGAGGACTCCAGGAAAGAACAGAAGAGAGGAGGCTATTTTTTACATGATTAAGGGTGGGACACAACCAGTTGAATATGTCCTTAAATGTGACAGGAAAGCATCCAACAGGAAAGTGTGGTTATTGCCAGGAAACAGAGACTGTGGAGCATGTATTGTTGCTACACTGTGGGCAGTATCAGAGGGAAAGAGAGAGGCTGAGATCTAATATGAGGGAGAAGGGGAAACAGGAAGTTAGTTTAGAGTATATTGAGTAGAACGTCATTAGATAAAGTCTCAAATATTTAATATTTTTTAAGAGCAACGGGGCTGGCAGGTAGGATTTAGTTTCTCCCCGTCTCTGGCCCACACTCCAGTACAGTAGGTCATGTACCATAACATTGGATGCCAACTGCTGATAAACCCCACCGAAAAGGAAGACCTAGCTGCAACACAAATGTTATTGTTGGCTAATGGATTATTAATGTTGTTTAATTGGCAGCATATTTAATTCGCCATAGAGGAACTGAGGCATCCCTCTCCAGTGTGGCTCCTGCTTTTGTTGTGGTAAGTGGCAAGTTTTAGCTGTGTCAATCATATCCAATTTAAAATTGTTATTCTAGTCTCTCCTGAATGTTATGTCTGTCCGCAGTATATCGGACATGATCAAATGTTTATCAACATTGACAATGCCAACATTCTATAAAAATAAAAAAGGTTGCTTCTGCAAAATGCAAGAAGAGAGAGAACCAATGTGTCAGTTCTTTGTGACTACCTATATTTTTCACCTGAGGGAGTGTGTGGAATGTATCTAGAAGTTCTACAGAAATATACTGGCAGTAGCTACAACTGTGCTCTTCTGTCATAGATGAAATTTGACGAAGATGGAAATGTAACCACATTTGGTAAGTATTGGAACACCTATTGTCCTCATTAGCTTGCCCATTATTTGCTTTTGTTTTGTTTTCTGTTCTCACAAGGACTACATCGGAATGAAATAGTTTATTGTACTTTGTTACTGACAAGGTATTTGCCCTTCCTATAAGTTTTGAGTGTGACTTCTGACCCCTGGTCTGATTCCTATCTCAGAGAAGAAGAAGATGGAGCTGTATCATGAGCTGAGTCTGCAGGCCAGAGACCTCAGGTTCCAACACCTCACCAGCATCACCGCTAGGAACAACAACATCATCATTCGCATGGAGGTAGCTACATATTGTTTTTGTTTCGTGTTACAGCGTTATGCTGAAGGTAGTTAGCTAAACTGCTGCATTTGTCACCTGTCGTGACAGCTAGCCTCAAATTATCCTCTAACTTTTAGAGAATCCTATGATTAAAAAAACAAAGAAAATCGCACACTAGAAAAGATAGGTGACCGAACTTGACTCGTTTTTGCACCTGAACCGAGTCTGTTCTTGTGTCTTCAGGCCTTGAAGGCAGTCGTGACCCCCAATAGCCTGTTGGTGTTGGATTTCCGAGGTCTGGGATTGGAGAGATGGCTGGTCCTGGAGTTGGCTCCACAGTTGAATGGGGATCATGGAGCTCTGGCCACTCATTCACTGCCATTTGAGTTCAGAGCCCTTGAAGCTATTCTGCAGCACAGGGTAAGACACACACTACGCAATCACTCATTTACTATTAATTTATCACAACAATTGTTCACACTTTATTTGGATAGTCCCATAGTATGACCATGAGTAGATCATCAATATCTGTTGATAAGCAACTGTTGCTACGGTAAGGGTTGAGTTCAGGGTTCGGATCAATCAATTACATTTATTAATTAAGCTCTTTTTACATCAGCAGATGTCACAAAGTGCTATATAGAAACCCAGCCTGAAACCACAAACAGCAAGCAATGCAGATGTAGAAGCACGATGGCTTGGAAAAACTCCCTAGAAAGGCAGGAACCTAGGAAGAAACCTAGAGAGGAACCAGCCTCTGAGGGGTGGCCAGTCCTCTTCTGGCTGTGCCGGGTGGAGATTAAAAGAGTACGTGACCATTAAGGGCAGATTGTTCTTCAAGATGTTCAAATGTTCATAGATGACCAGCAGGGTCAAATTATGATCAGTGGTTGAAGAGGGTGCAACAGGTCAGTACCTCAGGATAAGGGTTAGTGGATAGTTAGTTGATATGTTGTTGACAGTTATTGAACATCTACAAACCATCTACTTGGGACTATCCAAATAAAGTGTCACCTGGTATTTGTTTACGCATGTATGTGTCTGTTTGTTTTGTGTATAGGTAAACACCCTTCAGGCTCGACTGAATGAGGTTCACCCTGTCATCCTGGACATTCTAGAGTCTCTTGTGGATCCTAAACTACTCTCTGCAGATCGCAGCAAACTGCATATACTTCTTCAGAACAGCAAGAAGTGAGTGGAAAAGCAATGCCAGTCAGTCACATCATGATAAGGAGCGTTGCTGCTTTTGCATGTAACGTTTGTTTCATCTTATCAAGTCAGATCCTCTATTATGGGCATTGGACCAGTAACTGAAAGGTTTCTGGTTCGAATCCGTGCCGACTATGTGAAATATCTGTCAATGTGCCCTTGAGCGAGGCACTTAAACCTAATTGCTCCTGTAAATCACTCTGGATATGAGCATCAGCTAAATGACTTAAATGTATTGTAGGTGTAGAACAGATGAACACCTATGGTTATAGTTGGGCCAGGGCTATTGTATGGATCTAGAAATCCTGCACTAGAAGGCGTGGCTGGTTTAGCTCTGTGTAGTCAATCTCATTCCCTTTCTCCATCCTGATTCGGGAGACTTCCAATCGGGATTTTGGGGAAAGTTACCAGAATTTTTCAATCCTAACAGCCTGTCAGAGCTGGAGACAGACATCAAGGTCTTCAAGGACAGTCTGCTGAAGATCCTAGATGAAGAGGAGATGATCGAGGAGCTTTGTGTCACCAAGTGGACGGATCCACGTGTGTTGTAAGTGAAATTTCAATATGCAGATTTTGTAGGCACATGGTACTTCATGAGATTATTTGTGTTCATTGTACACGTTTTTCATTATGGTGGGAGTGAGCTGACAACGGGAGGGTTGCTGGCGTCAATACGTCAGGGGTCACCCTTGATATAAACCTCCTGAACTGCTCATTGGGCACAGCACTGTGGCTGCTCTGTGGTCCAGCCTTTTAAACACAGTCTGTGAGTGTGTCTGAGGGGTTGGTACAGCAGGAGACACATTTCTCTCGTATGGATGAATGTCTTTTTTTTTCTTAAGAGTTGTTGGATGAAGGCTTTATTGGTCTCTCTTGTTGTTGTGTGTGTCTCTGGAGGCAGTGAGGAGAGCAGTCTGGGCATTGATCATGCTGAGGAGATGGAGCTTCTCCTGGAGAACTACTTTATGCAGGCTGAGGAGCTGGGCAACACAACCAGGGAGCTCAAGGGCCTGATAGACGACTCCGAGAGTGTTATCTTCATCAACCTGGACAGGTACTGACGACTAAACCCCGTCTGCGTCCTTGTTTCCTAATATAGTGCAGTACGTTTGACCAGGGCCCATAGGCCTCAAAAGTAGTCCACTATGTAGGGAATAGGGCAGGGGTTCTCCAACCTTTTGGGCCCGGGGACCCCTTTTGTGATTGAAAATGCATCAGGGATCCCCTCATCAGAACAGAACTCAAGTGAGATAAAAACAAATGGCATACAAAACGTTTTTCTATGACTTCAGCAGTGCATGGCCAGACGAACCAAGTCTGGGGCCCTGGGAAGGAACATTTTTAAAGGCCAGTCTCTTGACATCAGTGAGAACATTTAGCAGTTTTCAAGCTAATATCCTGTAATTCTGCACATTTTGTCACGTGGCAGAGATTATTTTGTTGTTGCAGCTTTAAGAGACAAAACGTTGTAGTTTTAAAGCTTCAATGAGTTCCAAATGTATAGTTGGTGGAGTACTGTGTATATCAATATCCCTGTGAGCCTCCAAGGCCCACGTTGCCCAGGGTTAAAAACATACATTGTAGATGAATAATATTATATTTGATTGTATTACACACTAAACTTATTTCACAGATCCCTTGGCCAAAATGTGTTTAACCTGTTGTTAGTAATATTTAAGGGGGGCCGCCAGTTATGCATCTCTGGTATAGTGTAATAGCCATGCTGCGTCCATACAAAATATGCTGGCAGAATTATCTAGCTAGACAAAAATAAATCAGTTTAAGTGTATTGCTGATTTAACTGGCTTTTGGTAGACTTCATTTGTCCTGATGTTTTCTGTTCTAAGCTGCAGTTTATGCTATCAGGGGAACTAGCCGGTTTTTCCAACTGCTGAACATGGCATTTTCCTTTTCTCCTGTTGTTAATTGGCTTAACCAGCTCTCTGTTAGTCAGGCCTAGTTTGTCACCATCCCATTTCCGTCTGTCCCCATGGGCCATGGCCCACCCAGTCACCGGAACGTGATGATGCGTCTGAACCTGCAGCTCACCATGGGGACCTTCTCACTCTCCCTATTTGGCCTGATGGGCGTCGCCTTCGGGATGAACTTGGAATCCACGTTTGAGGAGGTTAATGATATGTGTTGATGATAAAGCTTTAATCTTAGAAATGACACATGAGACACTTTAACAATGAGTTTGTTAACCTGGCAACACATGCTCATTGTAAACTAGCCAGCTGCAGCAATGTAATATTGCTAAATGGCAGATGAACCTGAGGTGAAGGATGACTGGCTCAGTGTGTGGTCCATAGAGATATAACGCTAGATCGAACAGAGTTGTATCTATGGTGTCGTGTTTGTTCCCCCAGGACCCCAAGGTGTTCTGGCTGGTGACAGGCTTCATGTTCCTGGGTAGTGGACTAATCTGGAGGAGACTGCTCTCGTTCCTGGGTCGACACCTTGAGCCTACCATCCCCCCACAGGTAATTTAATAGTTAATTATTATTTATTTGGATAGAAATGTGTATCATCTAATATGTAATGTGTATAACTCACTAATGTTCAATACCAGCCCCTGTCTGACATCTAGACCATGCTTAAGCTCAGTGTTTTGTCTTGATCATTTCCATGACTTGTGTTGTTATAAAAAGCCTCTTTGTCCTCCCTAGATCCCAACAGTTTGGAAGAGAAATCAAATCAACTCAAAAGGAGGAGAGGTGAAGAGTGGACTAAGATGATAGTTCCTTGTTGCACCACCTCTCTGTTGAGGAATCTGAACTGTTTGACTGTTTTCATAATACAGTGAGATTTTCCACTCGTTTATTGCAGAGGAATGTTTTTTTTCTCTTCATAATCTCAATATCAGTTTTTTTGCAATTAGTTTAAGACTGTTGTAAGCAGTATTCATGTATTTATTAACATCCTGGATATATTGTTATAATGAAGAACACTGTATACCTCCATCTGTATTCAAGGATACTGCACCAATTCTTACGGTCCAAAAACATGGTCCAACTGTTCACCAAAACCACTGTTCAAATAGTTTTGACTGACTATACAGCTAATAAATAAAGACATTGAGTACTGAGCAGTCTCAAACTTTGAAAGAAATAAAACCCAAGGACCTTTCCTGTTTCAGCATGACAATGCAGCTATTCACAAAGCCAGGTCCATATAGAAATGGTTTGTCGAGATCGGTGTGGAAGAACTTGACTGGCCTGCACAGAGCCCTGACCTCAACTCCCATCGAACATCTTTGGAATTAATTGGAACGCCGACTGCAAGCCAGGACTAATTGCCCAACATCAGTGCCCGGCCTCACTAATGGAAGCACATCCCCGCAGCAATGTTCTAACATCTAAACTCAGCAGAAAAAGACACGTCCTCTCACTGTCAACTGAGTTTCTTTTCAGCAAACTTAACGTGTAAATATTTGTATAAACATGAAATTCCAAGTTCCACAGACATGTGACTAACAGAAATGGAATATGTCCCTGAATAAAGTGGGGGGTCAAAATCAAAAGTAAGTCAATATCTGGTGTGGCCACCAGCTGCATTAAGTACTGCAGGGCATCCCCTCGTGGACTGCACCAGATTTGCCAGTTCTTGCTGTGAGATGTTACCCCTCTCTTTCACCGAGGCACCTACAAGTTCCTGGGCATTTCTGGGGCGAATGGCCCTAGCCCTCACCCTCCGATCCAACAGGTCCCAGATGTGCTCAATGGGATTGAGATCCGGGCTCTAGAACACTGACAGTCCTGTCTTGCAGGAAATCACGCACAGAATGAGCAGTATGGCTGGTGGCATTGTCATGCTAGAGGGTCATGTCAGGATGAGCCCGCAGGAAGGGTACCACATGAGGGAGGAGGATGTCTTCCCTGTAACGCACAGCGTTGAGATTGCCTGCAATGACAACAAGCTCAGTCCGATGATGCTGTGACACACCGCCCCAGACCACGACGGACCCTCCACCTCCAAATCGATCCCGCTCCAGAGTACAGGCCTCTGTGTAACGCTCATTCCTTTGATGATAAATGCAAATCTGACCATCATCCCTGGTGAGACAAAACAGCGACTCGTCAGTGAAGAGCACTTTTTCACAGTCCTGTCTGGTCCAGCGACGGTGGGTTTGTGCCCATAGGCGACGTTGCCGGTGATGTCTGGTGAGGACCTCCCTTACAACAGGCCAACAAGCCATCAGTTCAGCCTATTGCGGTCAGACTGAGCACTGATGGAGGAATTTTGCATTCCTGGTGTAATTCGGGCAGTTGTTGCCATCCTGTACCTGCCCCGCAGGTGTGATGTTCGGATGTACCGATAATGTGCAGGTGTTGTTACACGTGGTCTGCCACTGCAAGGACGGTCAGCTGTCCGTCCTGTCTCCCTGTAGCTCTGTCTTAGGCGTCTCAGTACAGACATTGCAATTTATTGCCCTGGCCACATCTGCAGTCCTCATGCCTCCTTGCAGCATGAGCAGGGACCCCGGGCATCTTTTGGTGTTTTTCAGAGTAAGTAGAAAGACTTCTTTAGTGTCCTAAGTTTTATTAACTGTGACCTTAATTGCCTAACGTCTGTAAACTGTTAGTGTCTTAACGACTGTTCCACAGGTGCATGTTCATTAATTGTTCATTGAACAAGCATGGGAAACAGTGTTTAAACCCTTTACAATGAAGATCTGTGAAGTTATTTGGATTTTTACGAATTATCTTTGAAAGACGGGGTCCTGACAAAGGGATGTTTTTTTTTCTTCAGTTTAGTAGAAAGCCTTCTCAGAAGAGTGGAGGTTGTTATAGAAGCAAAGGAGGGACCAACTCCATATTAATATCCATGATTTTGGAATGAGATGTTTGAAGAGCTTTACTTTTGGTCATGTACTGTAACTCAAGTTTTCATCCTCAGGTCCAACATAACTATTGTGCCATTCACATACAGTAATGTAGTATGTATTTATTAGTTGTATCATTCACAAAATGGTCACTGCCATGCTGTTTGTCATTACAAATTCAATTAAAATATAGGACAAAACAATTCACTACAAGAGAGACCTAAGACGACAACATAGCATTGCAGCAACACATATAAATAAGGAACATCTCTAATGTGATATCATACCCCTTCATCATTAACAGTCGAATGGAGGGTAAAATAGCCAATATGTCCACATGTGAAATAATTCATAAAATAAAGTATTACATGTGCGGTATTGGTAGGCCTTTTGTGTCTACACTAGTGGTGCGCGGGTCAGCTGTTTGTTCACCTGCAAACAATTGTAAATAACCCATCTGCAACCGCCTGATTATATGTTATAAAGTGAGAATCTGGTGTCCACACCCAACCCGCATATATATAGAGAATGCGCTAGGCTACAGTCGGAGGCTGCAGAGCAATATTTTGACAGGGGGTGCAGGATTTGTTTTTGCCTGATTTCGGTATTTATGCTTATAATTTCCGACATTTTGGTTGGCTTCTGTCATTATATGTTGCTTTAGAAGACTAAATAAACCCTTGCTCAACAGAATGTAATAGATCGATAGAATGAATGCTTCAATCTAGTTGACATCGGTAAAATTCTCTTATCTTTCGCGGAGCAAAGAAGTTTAGGGACTGGGGAGAAAATACAATAAAGCAACAAAAAAAACCGGGGAAAGTTTTTCTGTGCAAAATGTCCAAATGATATTAGTTTGACCGGTTGTAAGCCAAAAGTAAACTGTGAAAACGACCCAACATGTTTCTGATAAGATTTGAGTTCGGCTTCGAAGCATATTTTATGTGGTTTAAATTGAAATACTATCAGTTTTTATTATGAAGACAGCACCCAGATGTTATCTACAGTAACTGAGCATGGCATTCTCTCAAAATGCAGAACGAAATAAATATTTCTCCACTCCTTTACCCAAATCCACATTTTACCTACATTTGGTATATAATTTTACAGCAAGAAATGCTTACTTCTGCATGAGTTAGGCTATTATTAAGGATATAGCCGTATTCGCACGGGACTAGTATTACTAGAGAACGTTGGTTAAGAATGTATTATCCCAGAATGTCCGTTATTCCACAAGACAATTAGGACAGGATAGTTTTTTTTCCCAAACTGCCCCCTGTAATTTTCTCTTTTTATCGTTTTTTTTCTAGGCGTGAAGAAATTTTAAAAAAATACCAGAACCTCAATGTAGCCTATAAAAATATCACAATAGTTAAACATTTCTGGATTTAAAAAAAAAAAGGTATTGCTTCTCTTTATATAATCCGCCCGCCACCCACGTGCCCTTCAGCCACACGATATGTAATGACCCTAAACCCGTCCGCCCCGCAGATGTAACCGCGGGACTGCCGGTTATGAATCAACCCGCTAGTGGTTTTATGAATGTTGATAATGTGTTATGTAGATGTGTATAAATCGTGAAATGTTTGCCTTATCATAACGCGGTATACTTATCAACTACAGCACTTAACATCGTAATGTCCACATAATTGACATGAACCGGTGGGGATGACTACTTTGACTCAACAACATCAGCCCTCAGAAGAATCAAGAAAATATCTCCTGTCAGATCACCTACTGAAAGTATTAGCTTGGCTGTATCTTAAATTGTCATTATGCAATTCCACACATCCTCTCTCCTAGCCTCACTTCCTTCTCAACCATATTGAAGGAGAAAGTCCAAGTTCCCCCTCCCAGACCTTCTCCTTCAACCATATTGAAAGATAATGTCTAAGTTCCCCCTCCCAGACCTCATCCTTCAACCATATTGAAAGATAATGTCCAAGTTCACCCTCCCAGACCTCATCCTTCAACCATATTGAAAGATAATGTCCAAGATCCCCCCCCCCAGACCCTCTCCAATGCATTTTGAGATTAATCCAGAAAGAGCCCTAATCATGCAGATTCCTTCATTCTATGATTTACTACTCATCATTATAGCTTTGCATACATTATACAATTTACCTTCCATAGTACACAATTGGACCTTCATTTGCCAGTCTAAACCAGGGTTTTGCCCTAGTACTACACAGCTGATTCAAATAACAAACTCATCATCCAGCTGTGATGATTTGAATCAGCTATGTAGTGCTAGGGCAAAAACAAAATGTGTACCCAATGGGGACCCCAGGACCCAGTTTGGGAAACCTTGGTCTGGACAGATAATGTTAGGACAGCAGTCATGTTATTCTGTGTCTTCAAACAACATGAACCTTTTTGATGCATCATAAAACATGCCTTTGAGCTGACTTTGATAATAACATTGTCATTCAGGCACATAACTTGAATGTATGTACGAATCAACTTTCCCCAACAGGGGGAAGCAAAACTGAACTAATCAGACCAAATATTAGATACAATTTGCCACACTGTGAGCAAGGTATAATGAAAGTATTATTTACATGATAAGCTTTATTTTGTTCTATGATCCCGTCACGTTATTACATTTGTATTCATATATTGATGTTTTATTTAAGTAAAGTCAATATCCAAGTCTATAGACAACAGCACATCTAAACCACTTGTCTAACTCATTCCATGGAGGGCCGAGTATCTGCGGGTTTTCGCTCCTCCAATGTACTTGATTGATTGATGAATGAATGAATTATTTTACCAACCATCTCGTTATTAGAATCAGTTGAGCTAGATTAGGGTTGGAGCGAAAACCTACAGGACCATAGCTCTCCAGGAACAGTGTTGGAGAGTCCTGGCTTAGACCTTTCAATGTATTGTGAGGTGTTATGCTACCCCGAAATCCTGCCTTGGTTTCAGAAGTGAGATGGGGCTATCATATCCGGATGGTTCATAACCTGTGTCGGCATACTCTACTAGCCTATCATAACTCATTCACTTGTGGCTATGTCAAATTGTCCATTTAAATTATCACTACACACTCAAGTGAATGACGCTTCTTTATGTTCCAAGTATCTATCAACCAATTATAGAAGACTCTTTCCTAACTACCTTGTTTCCGCAATGAATCTTGCGTTCCAAGCTGGCGCATGATTACATGTAATAGCGCGTGCTTCCGCTTTTCCCTTTCAGTAGAAAAGTACTAGGAAAACGGGAAATAAACTATTTTGTTCGGAGAGAAACATCGAGTGGGGAGGATCTAGTTTTGCTCGTTTTGGAATAATTCGATTGGGAGAGTATAATCTGGGAGAGAGTGGCGTCTACAACTGTGAAGATAATTACATATGTTTTGTATGAGCGCTAGCCAATAGATCTATTTTTCGCCACGGTTTGTTCTTTCCAAAGGAATAATGACGAACACTTGGATACTATTGACTCTCGCGGTGGCGACCTGTTTTATGAGTGAAACGGTGAGTAAAGTTGTCAGGACAAAGAAAGTCATAAAATGGTTTTTGTTATACCTCGCGCGGTAAAGAGCTGCTGAAATGTTTTTTTTTAACGGGCTTTGGTTTCGATGTACGCTATTTTGCATGCTCGTCTCACTCGCGGTCTTCAGCGAGTAATTTATCTGGCTACTTTTACAAGTAAAGAAGTCAATAACTATTCCCTTATTTATGTCCTTCCCCTTGTGCACTTCCCATATGACTGAAGTCTTATCACATTGTGGGCCAAATGATCAAGATACCTTTTTACAGTTGCCAGAAAGGCACGTGTCTGATTAATATTTGTAAAACCGAATAGTTTATTTACCGTTTGATTCCACAGTGGTCAAATGTGATTTTCAAGAGGCGGTGTGGAACTACATTCGTCTCTGTTCCTTGGTCAAAACAGATTGAAATGGTTCCATTTAACCAGGCTAAGATCACAGGGCATCTCAGTGTTGCCTTTTAACACGTGTCCAATAACCTCCTATTGAAAGACGCGTTAAACAACTACTGAATTGTCCATCAGTGGAGTTAATGACACATTTTATAGGTTTGTATACTTTTCCTCTCCGTCTGCCACTACAGTAGACATGGCTCTATCATTGGCACGGTGATGCCGTTCCCTAACTAACATGGCCATTGCTATGAAACAGCAGTTTTGCAATTGGCTGCAAGGAGTATATGTGTTAATTGGCCCCAGCCTTCCAACCTGGATTATTTTAGAAACAAAAAATAAATAAAGGCAAGGGCCCTCATCTCTGATTTAAAGTGAATGGGAGTGCAGGGTTCTATAGTTGTGATGCTATCAACCTATGGGCATTCTACTAAAGTGAAGGTGGGTGAATGAATGAAGTTATTTTAGGCTGATGTGTGTTTAACTGTGGTGAAGGCTGCATGCCTCACGCTCCCCTCTAACATTAGGTCAGATTCCTCATTTGGAGCATTTGACTGTATTTGGTCCATTCAGGATTTCAGAGACCACCATCGCTCACCCCCCTTCCATTTTTCAGCAGAAAACAAACAGCAGCTCTGAGAGGCAGCCATTTTCTCTAATTCATCACATATTGGACAGGACTCTTCCCTCCATCACTATCCATCTTTTTGTTAATGCGGAAACAGAGAAACTATTGCTCTTGTTTTATCTCGATATTAAACAGATGTAACACGTCATCACTGATTTGTCACTGAAAGTACTTTGTGTACTATACCACTGTAACTATGACATCTGACTTGATTGGTATTAAAGTCAACAGTGAAGAAACATCTGTTTAGATGGAACTGAAATGACTTGTCATATCATCACCAACGTTGTTTAATTGAAAGTGCTTCATACAGATGTCCCACATCAAATACTAAGGCAAGGTTGGGAATAACTTCAACAGTATAGAAACATCTAGAGTTGGATGTACTACTTAAGTCTGAGATCAAGGCTCTAGAAATATGCATGGAAATCCTGAATGAGAAAAGTAATGAAATACTAGCCTGACAAATATGATTTCTTGAGAGGATGGAAAATGGTCACATACCGCAGCTTCAGTACTGACTGCTACTCTCATTCCTCCCCTGCCTCAATTAGCTTAGCAAATGTAAAGTTCTCAGTGAAAACCTGGGGGTGGCTAGGCAGCAAGGCACTAGACGGCTGGGTTGTGAGATGGGAAAACCTTGTGATGTACACACCGTCTGCTCTCTATCTATGAAGCCCTGAACTTGTCAACTGGATAATGAAACTGTGTAGGTTGTTTGGCTCAGATCTGAAGGTCAATAATAAGAGATGTTAGTTTTGAACCTTTCTTGACAAATGTAGCCTATGCCTGAAGATTTAGTGAATGTTTGGACTTCTCTTTTGTGTGGATTTGATTGTACATGGGATTGTGATCATTGCTACTCTGATCATACATCCTAGAGTGAAAGTTAACCTTAATGTAACATTTTTCTAGAATAGCGTGGACTGTGGTCAAATGCAAGATGTTCCATGACGGTGTATGCTGACAGCTTGCTGTGGTGTTATGCCAGCCAACTTTGTTTACCCGGTTGAAAAGCATCCAGCGAGAATAACCCTGTCTGCTCTTTGCTAATAGATGTGACTGGTACTAAATGTTCTTTGCCTTGCGTTACTTCCATATATGGTCATACCGGTTTCCTGAAAACAAAAACACCCACTCCAGATGTTTTTGTACTGTATGTAACTGGCAGACGTGCTCTCAATAGACAGTGTTGTTTTTAGAGACCACCGAAGCTGTATGTGAGTCAGAGGTGACGGTCTGGATGTGAAAGACGGTGTGATCTGGACTCTGAATCCACATGTGCTATGTCCTCCTGACCCTCTTTGGTTAATTGATGCACAGAAGGACAGACTGGCAAGCTGTGATAACGATATCAATGCAAAACAGGAACTAATCCGTTTTATTTCCTTTGGAACTACAATCTCGCACAAGATCCTAAGTGGTGGTATTTTCTGCCTGACCTTAAATTTGAGAATATTTTAAATAGTTATTTTAAAATGTTTCCTGTCATCAGGAGGGAGGCCCTCCCCAGTGTTAGTCATGCATGCAGTACACATGGTAGAGTATGTACTGTCGAACCGATCAGCGCTGACTGAATAAGGCTGGTCTGGGAGTCATGCAGCTTCACATGTAAGTGGAGCTGCGCTCCATTGGTATTTCTACTCCTTTTCCCCAGCTCCCTTTCTGTCTCCTTCTCTCTCAACAGCTCTGTAAGAGGCTTGCCTTTTTATCTGTCCAACGAAGCTTGTCTGGAATTTTAAACATTTTCTGGGTTGAGCTTGTTGCTGGGTCAAATACACAAGCATTTCAGTACACCTGCGATACACATTTTTAGCAGATGTTATTCATGTGATAAATCAGAACTGATTTGAATACTTGTGGGGTTGAGTTTGTTGCTGGGTCAAACTTGTATGGTTGTGGTTTGACAGCTTTGTTGTCTTATTTGAAAGGTCTGAGATTCTCCACTTAATTCACGATCTCCCATCTGAACAGAGTTCTGTCACTTGGGTTAAATCAATGATTTATATTTAGCGATGGTTTTAAGGGAGGGAAGTTTCTCACAGAGCCTGTGTTGATCTTTCAACACTGGGGATTTTCTGTGTTTTTGTAGAACACTGCTAAGCATGTCACAGATTTTCAAAGAATTTCAACAGTACATTTGGGATCCTTTTCTAGATCCAGAGGGATCCTGACTTGGCCCACAGCTTTCGTAACTGAATAGAAAACACAAGTCGAGATTGATATTTTAGCAGACGCTTTTATCCAGAGTTACTGTTTTGTCCACTCAGTGTGTCTGCTGTTTATAGTAATCTGTGATGTCTGCTCTCATTTGGTGCTGATGCCAGTTGTTCATGATCTAGTTACTGATTGTTCTGACCCAGGTGTGGCGAATGGGCCAGCGGTCTGTCTCATGCTTCAGGACTAATTCTTCTGGCTCTGGAGTGACTGTAGTTGTACATCTTCTTGGCATCATCAAGGCCTGAAGAACCTTTGCATAAAGAAGCATGTCATTAGTGTTGAACAGGATCATGAAGGCTATCAGTACTGTAACAACTGTAGTTTATACTTGGGACATAGGCCCCATCCTCCTACTGGGATGCCAGCACTTTTATGTGAGGCATGTCATTACTTCTATTCACATTGGTATGATTTTCACATGGTATTATTACAAGTCATATAGATTTACATAATTTTACCTGGATAAGGTCGCATCATGTTGACCTTCAGCAGGAAAATGGGCTCAGTGTTTGGGTCATCGGCAAGGACTCTGGCCTTGGTGTCGGCAGGGTCCCGCATCTCCCTCCCGAACCATATTCCCCCACGTCGACCATGGTGAAGTGGTACTTTGCATTGTGGACTGTCATCCGGACTATTGTGAAACATCCCTTGTAGTTGTAGTACTCGTTACCAGAGTTCGCTGGAGCTCTGATCTGAATATGTTTCCTGTCGACTGCTCCTACTCAACTGATAATTCCAACGATCCTAAAACTCTCAGGCGATTTTGGCCCATTTTGCTACTGAGGGATAAGCAACTAAATCTGCCTTTGAGACATGCCAGTTAGCCTGCCAAGCTTCGCTGGCGATGGCAAAAACGGTTGTTTCCTAGCTTCTAACTAGCATCAATGCTTTTGCTGTGTGCCTGTAATAGCCAAAAACATCCAGAAGTACTGAACATGCCTTCCCTTGTCAATGCTTTGCATAGGTCAGGCTAGAGACATATTCTCAATTGTCCCCTCTTGTAGTGATCAGTGGACCAACATGCCATTTTCTCCCTCGTGAGAAATAAAAACAAACGACTTGTAAGAGCAGTTCAATCTCTTCTAATTTGGAGGCAGACATGTTTGCTTTTGTAGTTAGTTAAATCCTGAAAGTAAATTTGTATCTGGAGTGTTAAGATATATATTTTAAACAAATTATATTTTTAATCCTTAAAGTAGAGTTACAAGCATAACACCAGACATGTAGCTAGCTAGTATTTGTAAATGGGCAAATACATGGGATCCAGACGTTATATGTCGTCGCTAGGCTAGAGTGTCTGGGCCCCTCATGACTCCAACTATGAACATGCACGTGATCTACGCACGTAAACAGTGTAGAGGCCTTAAAGCTGTGTGTGTGGTGGCATCACGTCAATGAACAAACAGACAGATCCATAGCTTCTGTCTGACCAAGCCTGGGGTATAGTTTAAGAACTTGTGAAAAGCTATAATTATAATTGAGCCTGAATGTAGACACTAATTGCTTAGTAATCCTGTCTTTTGAAGTGATTTCATGTGCAGACTCATTTGCTGTCAGCTGTTTTACTCTGGCATTAACAGAAAGATATTGAGAAATTCATTGCATATCTGCTTTACATTAGCTATATTTTGCACAACTGAACTTCGCTTTTCCTTGGCTACTCCTGAAACTCCCACTCATGTCCCCTGTTCATGTCTTGGCTCTGGTAATCCCTGGAATATGACAGTCTCACACAGTGATTACCTGGATGGAAAACGGAGTTAGAAAATAATGGATTTTGTTATAAATGATTGTTAGATTTTCTGTTCCCAACTCTTTCATTACCTCCGAAAGCTTCCTAGAATTATAAGATATATTTTTAATATGTGCTGGACATAGTGGTCATTCCAGAGCAATGCAGCTTTGATTGAATGTATTCCTTAACATTAAGGTAAGAGTTGGAGTGTGGATCAGCCAGCCCTCACACAGGGTCCCACATCACAGTAAACTACTTTAGTGTTCAGTTATGTCCAAGGACCAAAGTTAATGTTTTTATTTAATCTTCATTTATATAGGTAAGTATAACTTAACACATTTCCTGTTTACAATGATGACCTGTCCCAAGGCATAGACAGCAGTGAGAGAGGCTTGGACTATAAGAAGCTCTGAGTAGTGGCAATGTCGCTCTCTTTGAGAGACCACGCTTGACAAAATCATATTTTGTGCTCTCTGAAACTAGCACATGTAATCTCACCATAATTTGGTTGTCACTCTCTGATATAATTTCACAACATACACTACATCTAGTTCTGCCATTCAGGTACAGTCAATGAAACAAATATCCCCAGAATGTCTGACTCCAGTATTCTGCTCTCCGCCCCCCTCCAAGAAGGCGTAGAATATCCCAGCCTCATGGCCCTAGTACAACACCTGTGTTTATTGAATCATATGAAGAACACCAGACGTGCCTCTGGTCTGAATGGGCTGTATTCATCCTGTTAGTCTCTGCAGCAGTTCTGGTGGAGCGCTGGCACCGTCTAGTAGTTAATGCTCTTCCTGTGTACTCCTGAGGGGCTGCGAATGTCAGCAGCTGGTTGGACAGCTACTACATCGGCAAGGTCTCTATCCCAAATGGCACCCTGTTCCCTATTTAGTGCACTACTTTTGACTAGGGCCCATCATAAGTAGTGCACTAAATGGGGAATAGAGAGCCATTTGGGACGTAAGCCTAGAGCTGCTGTGCCCTGTATGAAGCTGAGCCCTCGGCAGATGTGGGTTAATATTGTAACCCACACCTGTAACATCTGCTGCTTCCCAGCACTGTGGAAGGAAGCTGGTTACTAGAGAGCTCCTGTACTGTTGGTCCACATGCTGGTTAATGTCTTGGTAGACCTGTTTGGTTGCATTCATGGTGTTGCTGTCATTGGGTGATACGGACGGTATATATTTATGGGCAGTGTTGCCGGTAGCGTTGGATGTTATTTAATGTGTGAAGGTAAGCAGCTCGGAACGTCCTGTTTTCCTCTGGCTGTCCGACAGGGGTATGCTGAGAAACAACACAGCCAGGCCTTCAGGGCATGGAGGAGGACTTTCAAAGGAAATCCAATGTTTTTCATGTTGAGATTACATTCATATCAGGTAGTCATCCTAGATCTGCCTGGAATGCATTTTAAAAAGCCCCATAAGTCCAGTGTTAGCCATATCTTGGCAGGTTCTCTCTCCCCATCATTACAGCTAACTATACCTGTGGAGGAGGGTGACATGATTAGCTGACATGTCCCCAGCATTTGTTGCTGTGCTAGCCGCTAACAACAATAGCTTAATGATTCAACCATTTAGTAGGGTCTGGCTGACTGGGCTGTTTGGAAGGAGCTAGCTAGTGAGCAGAGGGAGAGAAGAGGGAGTATTTCCTTTTCAGTTGTAGACTTGGCACAGCCTGAAAGCTCAGTCCTGAGCTCTTCAGCTCCCTGCACAATACCTCACTTGTGCTGCTACTTTGGCCCAGGAATGTGAGGCTCACCTTCATATGTCTGACAGCAGTTTGTTTTGGAATGAGAGATATTATTCACCACCACATCGTACTGCTGCAAACATGGTTCTCTCATCGCCTCTTCGCTCTACCTCTCTCTGAAGAGTTGAGGCTGCCCCATATGATGCTGTTGAAACCCCCATAAACCACTGCTTTAGATAGTCTGTTCTATTCATAAGATGTGAAAGTAATTGATCCTCACATCTTGAACAGTGTATTTTGTCAAGGCATGTGGGCTAGGTACAAAAATGTTGTTCAGAGTCTAATCCTACAGCATACTTTTGTGTGTTCACATCAGCCTCTGGAAAACCGAGCCTGACGCAATCTTAGCCTGTTAGATAAAGCCTAACCTAACACTACTATCTAATAAGAGAATGGAATGCTGGCAGCATGAAAATAGGGCCTTTCAGTAGCCAGTTGTACTCTGTACTGTACCGGGGCCTGATCTGAGTCCTTGACTAATCCTGATCAACAAAGGACATTGGAGGAAATGATTAGGGCTGTTTAACGTCAGAGTCTGTATTGATGTTGTACTTCATGATTCAGTGGCTGGGGCATTCACACTGACTAGACTACTACTGTATGGTCACCGGCTGACCCTGAGTCTCCATCGTTCTCACAATGTTATCTCTATTGGATGTTTGGGGTCAACTTGACATTTGTCATAACACTTGACTGCTTCAGAGGCTAAATCAGCTGAGTAGACCTGGGTCAAATACGTTTAAATACTGGGAAGTGTTCAGGGCTGGCAAACGGAAGTAGTGTACAGTAGGTATCAGTCATTCATGACTCTAGTCCTACTCTTCATAGTGTACATGTGGTCTTCTAGGCTAAGATTGTGTCAGGCTCTGTTTTCCAGAGGCCGATGTGAACACACAAGTATGCTATATGATTAGACTCTGAACAACATTTTTGTACCTAGCCCACACGTAGCACACATGCCTTGCACGTTGACACATCACAATAGAACATAGTGTCAGAGGGGTCCGTTTGCTATCTTTTCTCAAATACTATTGGTCCATTACCATGTCAATCAATGCTTGAATAGAAACGTAGCTTACACTGGATTTTGATGCCAATGCAGTCGCTACAGTCCCATTTGTTTTCATTGCAGCCTCGTTTGAATACCACGGTTATGTATGTATAATGTGTACTAACACTGTTAAGTAGCACTGGTCTTCTAGCGTTAGTTGACATGGGAGCACTTTTTATACATTGTTTGTTTTCCTGGATTACTTTGATCATCACTTCCTCATGTTCTGCCTGCTGTGTTCTCTATAGTATGTTGCATAGCAAACAAAAGATGATTCACTGTGTGTGACAGTTTGAAAGACAACTGGAGCACAACACAATGGCATACCAAAGATGTGTTTTTGTACAGATGACAATTATTTAAAAAAGAAAATGTCATCCCAGAGGCCAAAAGGGAAGGTCTTTATCTTGCTGGGTATTCCCTCTTTTCAGCCAGAGCCATTTGTTGTGCTCTTTGAAGCATCTCCCCTTCAGTGAGTCTGAAATGACTTGTCCTCTTATTGTGTACTAGGCTCTGCTTCCTTTGAAGCATCTCTCCTTCAGTGAGTCTGAAATGACTTGTCCTCTTATTGTGTACTAGGCTCTGCTTCCTTTGAAGCAAGAGTCCTTCCTTTTTCTTACATCATCCTTGTATGTCACTTTTCCCCTCCTCTCCTTCACGAACAAAGACCTGAAAATTGAACCAGGCTCCTTAGTGTCAACATTCATCAGAGGAGCAAAAAGGCAGACCTCGACGTGCGCGCACACACACACAGAGGGTGCATCCTTACTACCTTTGTCAGACGTATTGCTTTTGTGGGGATTTTGGGAAGCACAATTGTGTGGAAACATCACGTCTTGGTGAGCATCAGTGGCTGTGAATGGTGATTTCTATGAGCCCTGACAGGCTAGTTGAAGAGGTGGCCACCAGGCTACTGTGATGGGCCAGAGATCTAAAGGAATGCAGGGGGTTGGGAGGGATGACCTAGAAGGATCCAGGGTTCAGAGAGTCAGACTACATGGTTCCATCTGCTCTGAGAGCAGCCTCCTGCCCTAAAAAAAATTGTTTGTCTGTTTATTCATTCTTCTGTTCACAATAACACTACCTTGGGATTGGATGAGCCAGTCAGACAATGACACCTTCCTGTTTTAACCTGCACTCCACATGCAGAGGAATTACAGGAAGACTGATACATTGTCTTTGGTTTATGCTTCAGAAAATGGGAAGATTTGATCCAGGCATTCATAGCTTCTAAGTGGTATTTCAGGTAATGGGGAGGCTCATGAGACTTCTGCTTCTGTTAATTTGTTTGTTTCCCAGGGAACTGAGATTTAAAAAAAAAAAATAAGAATACATTTAATCTCCCAAAATATTTGTCTTGGTTCTTTCAAATTTGTTTTGCGCTTCTAATGCCTGTATAAAATAAACAGCATGGATATCCTCCACAGTGAAAAGTGTTTGTATAATCTTAAGGGCATGAAATCTACACTGGGAGTAGTTTGTCATGTGATCAGTTATTGAGTATTATTATGGGTCCTGGATGCTGATCAAGGGAAGGGGGATACCTAGTCAGATGTACAACTGAAATGTGTCTTCCGCATTTAACCCAACCCCTCAATCAGCGGTAAGCTGTGGTATATCAGACAATATACCATGGGTATGATGCAAATGCTCTTCTATTTATGTGGAAGTATTTTATAATAGCAATAAGGCATCTTGGGGGTTTGGTATATGGCCAACATGCTACGGGCTGTATCCAGGCTGTACTCTGCATTGCAGCGTTCATAGCCGTGGTATGTTGGCCATACCACACCCCTCAGGCCTTATTGCCTAAATAGCATGTGGGTACCTGTAGAATTCAATTTATATGGTGGAGACACTTTTTAGTTCATCTCTTGTTCTCCATTCACAGATATTGATCTCGGCCCAGTCGGATTACCTGTACCTGGATGACCAATCAGGAGACTCCGTAGACGACGACGGTTACAACTCTGGCTCCGGGTCCGGTGATATGAGTAAGCAATGGTTACCTTCTAAAATATTTCACCCTTGTATCCTAATGTCATTTACATAGCAACCTGAATGCCATGTTAAGAGTTATAGCTGTATGTAAATCTATAATTGTACTGGCTCTACGAAGGTCCTAGACGGTGCACAGAAACCTTTTGACTTTGGTTAACCTGCTAGGGCACACTGGTACTGCAGTATCACAATGGACCTACAGAGGCGGTGAATGCACAGATGTTTCACATGCAGTCAACCAAGACTATGTTAATTACCCAGCATATGTCCTGTGGAGAGACGTTCAATAATGAATGAGTCATTATTTCATATACCCTAACCTGAAGTGATACTGAACCATATACTGTACAAGAACACCCAAACAGATCTGGCTTGCAGTCTATTTCTGAGTCAGTATGGCAGGGGTTGTGTGACGTTATTGGTCGACTCATTATGAAAAGTGCCTCCATCATTAGTAATGAATCCATTAGCATTGTTGTGATTTGTTGTTTATCATGTTAGCCCTGCCTGCAAACCACATTTCTCTTTGGGGTCAATTCATTTGAGATTATTTTCCTCCTCAGTTATCGGTGAGGTCACTGAGCCAGTCAAAGTGAAAAGGGTGTTCGCCGCTCCTGAAGCAGAGCCAACCCAGGACTCTCTACCAGACCTTTCAACCACAATGGAGATGTTGACATTCACTGACCTGAGCACAGAAATAGCTGAGACAGAAACAGAGACCGAAACAGAGGTATGCCGCTCTTTTTAACTGACTTTAGTGTGGGCTTTTGAGCCAGTAGTGTGGTTGTTTCATTTCGCCTCGCACTGCTGGCATGGCAAGGACTTAATATTATCCCTGTGGTTTTATAGTTGCTGTGAAAATCTAAATGTATCTTTCTCCCTCTGTCTGTGTGTGTCAGACCCAGGTCCCTGAGCAGTCTCTGGACGTGACAGAGGAGACTGTTATCAGTAGTGAAGCTCCTCCCAGCACCACTGGTGCTTCCGGGTTGCTGTACGAGGCAGACGTACCCTACGATGTACACTCCGAAAACCTATTCCAGAGGACGGAGGTGCTAGCAGGTATGTTCTGGTTTGTTTATTTATTCAGGAGATTGTATTGCCATTAACATCTCTCTTTTTCCAATGAGACCTGAGCATAATGAAAGCAATAAAATATCATGAGACAACATATGTTAAACATCACACAAAAAAAGCGATACACAATACGATAATGATTCATCAAAACAGTAATCTGAAATCTATCAGTTCCAATTGAAGAAATCATTTTTCAATACAGCCCACTATCAGAGATTGGATCTGAAACATGGCCTCTTAAATTGGGTAACTCTAGACTTTGCTTTCATAATAAAAACGGACTCTTTGTCTTGTCGTTTTGATAGCAGAGGGAAGGAGACTGAGTCAAGCAACCAACAACACTTCGGGATTGTTTTACAATGAAAGCATGTTATGAATGAAGAGTATAATTGTGACTCCTCCTGAGTCGGCTCCGTCTCATATTTGATTAGTCCATTGATCTTAACTTTGATGCACTAGACTGCAGCTATCAGGGTGCTTTTCCCCATTCATTTCTCAATGGGAGTTGTTGCCAAACATTTGATACAAAACAATCATAGTTCCCTCTTAATTGTTCATCCACGTTAAGAGAAGGTAATGGGGTTACATTTACTTTGCATTTTAGTCATTTAGCAGACGATCTTATCCAGCGACAATTAGTGCATTCGTCTTAATATAGCTAGGTGAGACAACACATCGTATAATTAATCGGTTGGGGTAATTACCTTGCCCCACACAATCTGGTAGAGGTCTGTCATATCTGATTGGACTGTTATTAACACTATCTTCTAGCAAGGTTCCACTGTTTGTGTTGTCAACACCAATCACTTGTATTGAATTATTGATCAATAAGCATCTTCTGATGTTGTTCCTCTCTTCCCCCCCCTCCCCCCCAGCGGTGATAGCTGGCGGGGTTATAGGTTTGCTGTTCGCCATCTTCCTCATCCTCCTCCTGGTCTACAGGATGAGGAAGAAGGACGAGGGGAGCTACGTCCTCGGAGAACGCAAGGCCCCTAGCTCAGCCTATCAGAAAGCCCCCACCAAGGAGTTCTATGCCTGAAACACAACCACGGTCACTATGAGGAGAAACCTCTGGAGCAACATAAAGACTAAGTCTGTGTCCCAAATGGCACCCTATGCCCTCTAGTGTACTGACTACCTTTAACCAGTATCTGTGCACCATATAGGGTGTCATTTGGGATGCATCCAGAACATCTCATACAGCAGGGTCCTCCTCGCATGCTGTTGGTTGAAATGGTATTGAATGAGGAAGTGTTTCAAGGAGCTTTTTCATATAGCAAATATATACTTTTCCTTAATGAGGCCAAACAGGGCTATTGTAAATGTTTCATATTTTGGATCATTAGAACGGTTGGAGAATTTCCTTGTCATGTGAGAATGTGAGACATTCATAGATGGTCATGGACTACTTTCTAACTGTAGAGGTACATATTTGTAAGGAAGGAAAAACAACTTTTTTTTAAAAGGTCACTGAAATAAAAATGACAGAATATAATTGTCCTATAGCTATTCTATTTTTGATTTCTTTCATAGCATGTCCAAAGTAGTTTTTTTTTTCATTAACTTATGTTTTTCATGTTGAGGTGATGGAATGTTCTGGTCTCCAATTTAACATTTTTTTTTGCTTTGTTATTATGGTATTTTTCTTGTCATTGTGTGAAATGAATTACAGGAGTCCATAAGTACCCAGTGTCATCTCACCAAAGGACATTCCCTTCTAGTAAAACATCACTGATATAAAGCAGTGTTTAACAACTCCAGTCCCCAACAGTACACGTTGTTGTAGTCCCTGACAAACTTGCCTGATTCAATTTGAGGGCCTGATTAGTTGACAAGTTGAATCAGGTGAGTTTGTCTGGGGCTACAACAACGTGTACTGTTGGAGGTACTTGAGGCCTGGAGTTAAGAAACACTGCTTTAAATGGTACTCTTAATGGCAGGGGTGTAAAATCCATTCCACGGCGGGCCTAGTGTCTGTGGGTTTTCGTTTTTTTCTTAAGACCTAGACAACCTGGTGAGGTGTTTACTAATTAGGGACCTTAATCAATCAAGTACAAGGATGGAGTGAACCTGCAGACACTCAGCCCTCCGTGGAATGAGTTTGACACGTGCTTTGAGGAGTGCATTATATCACAGGAGGTTGGATGCACCTTAATTAAGGAGACAGCCTCATGGTAATATATCAAACACATGGTTTCCAGGTGTTTGATGCCATTCCATTATCTCCGGCTCATAAGAATGGCCATTCTCCCTCAGCCTCCACTGCTATATGTACTCTGTTTCTGTTACCCAAAATATAGAGGAACCTTTTCAGTAGGTTTCACTATTAGGTCCATGAATTTTCTCCTCTGATCACAATGGTATTTTAAGACTTGGGTGTTTTTATAAACAAACCTGCAAAACTTTTCTGACCAATTTATGATATAAAAAGCTGTCTTTTTTTTCTCATTTATCGGCAGCTTTTAAATGATGACTTGCTAGATATGGGGAACTAATGCTAATGAACAGTCCTATGTGCTCAACTCTTTTCAGTTGACTTTGATGACTTTAGTACAATGATTTACTCTAGCCACAGATGGGACACCGGACGTCTCTGTAATATCCGTTTCAACTTTGACTGAAAATCTGTCATTCGAAAGTCCAGGGCGCTTTCCCAAATGGCACCCTAGAGCCATATGAACACTGGTCAAAAGCAGTGCACTAAATAGGGACTAGGGTGCTATTTGTGATGTAGTCCCAGTGAACAGGACAATGTAGTCCCAGTGAACAGGACATGGTGTACCTTATTGCTTATCTGTTCCCCCTCTAGCATCTGTAAAGAATTATGAATGTCTACTATAGAACAGACTGTTCCTCTTCCCTAAAAAAAATAACTTCTATGATCACTGGGCTGATGTGTTTTTCTCATGGTACGTAATTATTGAATAAAGGTACTTACAGTAAGACTTTCCTTGGACTTGGAACAGTGTTTTTGCCATTTATCACGTGTAACACAATGTCCCCATTTATTTAGTTACCTTTAGTCCTGACTATTCTAAAGGTAGACTCAGCGAAATTATGTAGATGCATAAAGTAAAACTGCATAGTGGGTCAATTTCCACAACTAAGAGCGTTAGAGCACGAGGCTAAACTTCTCCGCTGTTTTGGTCCAGTGGCTGCCATATTGTAAGAGCGGGCTGTGACGGGAACCCGTGTGCAAATACTGTATGTGTGACAGAGTGAAATCTTGCTCATTGAAATATCTGCAGTGCTGCTTGTGCAACACAATTTCGCTGACTACCTTTAGGTCAGTGGTGCATCTGTAAAATGTCTGTACTATAATTTATATATTAATTTATATTACATATTTGAAATATGTTAGTTCAAGTATATTCACAAATGTTTTAAGCCTTTGAAGTGCCTACCATTCTGAAAGTCTTTCATTTCTTTTCTTTTTACTGTTTGGGACAAAATATGTCTTAGTGGCATGAAGTAGTAGTCCCGACTATAAGCACAGGATACTGATGGCAACTTAGTGTTACAAAAGCAGTGTTGTACGTTATGATGGGAGACACTACTGAATAAACAATGTGGCTTAATATTAAATAGTCATCAAATGTGGTTTCTTCTCTCTTGAGTTGGTTGTATTTCTGATAAGGCTCCAACATATGTCTGTGTTCTTTTGGAATTTTGACACTGTTACAAAGTAAATGTAAGAATATAACTTGCAGCACAAATACCATATGTGGTATCTCAGATTTCATGTGCAAGCTGAAATAAAATGTAAAAAATAGCTTTTGTTAGTTTGCGATCTCTGATCAAAACACTAAACATACAGGCTGCTGTGAGCTAAATGTTTGCTCATGCCAAGTCATGCAGAAAGAAAAGCAAAATGTCCGTAGTAAACATCAAGGGTAGTAATTAGAGCAGACACTTTTTTTATTACAATTTGGTAAAGAAACAAAGCTAAATGGAATTGTCAACGAACGTGAAAACGCATGGCTGTCCCTACTGATTTGCCGTAGTCATATCACGGAAGTTGTTTTGAAATTGATAAGAAATAGCTAGTTGGCTAGAAGGAATAACATTTATTGTGAATTATTCCACCTGTCAAGACGGTAAGCAATTTACCAACTAACTGTAGAAGGTTAGTTTTTTTATTGTGTCCTAATTTAAAAGTCCTTTCATGTTTCGCTAGTTAGGAATCACAACGACTGACAACGTTAGCTATACGGATCCTTGTGGCTTGCTTCCTTGTTTTGCTATGCATTTCACTGCGTCAATTAGCCGACTAAACTCTATGACTGGTCTGGACCGACGTCACATTTGTTTTAATAAAAAAAAGTGATTTGAGCACCCAAAGAATAGCCTGCAATTACACGGAACAATGTCTCTGAAATCTGTAGTTATTAAAAAATGAGTTACGTCGGAGCTCCAGTCCGCCCATACTAGTTGCCGCTGTACCTCAATACGTTTCTGTTTCCAGTAATGAAGTAAACACTGGCACGTGTAGCGTGCTGTCATATTTTAAGCAAATTAGGGAAATGTAGTGTGGTCGGTGCATTAGCGTAAATAGACTGTTGTCACGAGGAAAGTATTTGTAAATAACCTTCATATGTTCTTGTCTGCCTCCAGATGCAGGGCCTGCAGATAAAACAATGTGGCCTTTCCTCACTGACTCTTTTGGCCACATTTCTCCATTGTAACTGTTTGCCACACAGTACTGGTGGAAAGCCATTTCCAGAGACCGCTAAAGAAATTGCCAGCTATGCAAATGTAGCCAAGAGCATCATAGACTTGGCTGTGTATGGCAAAGCCCAGAACCGCTCCTATGAGAGACTGGCAGACTTCACAGATACAATAGGGAACCGTGTCAGTGGCTCTAAGAACCTGGACCTGGCTATCAAGTATATGTTCAGTGCCCTGAGGAAGGATGGGCTGGAGAACGTACATCTAGAACCAGTGAAGATCCCACACTGGGTCAGGGGAGAGGAGAGCGCCGTAATGTTACAGCCCCGGAACCACACCATGGCCATCCTTGGACTGGGCAGCAGTGTGGCTACACCCCAAGGAGGTAGGTCTATGGGCAATTCCACATAAATGAAATTACGCTCAATATTTTTCACTTAAAAATGTATACCAAACAAAAACCATTGATTTCAAAGTTTAACAAACCATAGAACTCTATACATAAGGACTACAATTTCCACTGAACATTTGACAAAAATACATTTATAGGAAGAACTGCAGGTGAAGGTTTGGTAACAGAATAAAACTGAGGGAGATTTTTACTGTAATTCAGTTACCAAACTTTGCATCTGTTTTCCAGTAAGTGTTATTTTTTTATTTTTTTCCTTTGTGAATGATTCATTGTAGTCATTGTGCATAGAGTTAGTTGTATGGTTTGTTAAATGTTTAAATCAATGGTTTTGGAGTCTCAGTGTAATTCTGTTATCGTGGAACTACCCCTGTGTTCTATAGCGATGAGTTCTATCACTCAAGCCTAGACAATGCTGATGGTGTTGCCACTATTTGCTAGGCCCCACCTCAAGCCAAGGTGTAGATATTTAGATGAATCTTCGACTGGTGCACTGATGTATTTTTATATAACCATTATTTAACTAGGCAAGTCAGTTAAGAACAAATTCTTATTTACAATGACGGCCTACCCCTGGCCAAACCCGAATGACGCTGGCCCAATTGTGCGCTGCCCTATGGGACTCCCAATCATGGCCGGTTGTGATACAGCTTGGATTCGAACCAGGGTGTCTGTAGTGACGCCTCAAGCACTGAAATGCAGTACCGTAGACCGTTGCACCAAGCATGTCACTTTTCTTGTGGCTTTCGGTCTCCTCTCGGTTCAGGCATTGAAGCAGAGGTGCTGGTGGTGGAGTCTTTTGAGGAGCTGAAAAAAAGGCAGAAGGAAGCCATTGGGAAGATCGTGGTGTATAACCAGCCCTTTGTCAGCTATGGGGAGACAGTGCAGTACAGGGAGTTTGGGGCATCCAAGGCAGCTGAAGTAGGAGCTGTGGCTACTCTCATCCGGTCCATCACACCCTTCTCCATCAACAGGTACTGGATGGGTCACAATGATCCAATGTATCCCTTCCCTTATAATGCCAATTAGTTGAATGCTTGACTAAGGCTGGGACTGCATGTTGCCATATCTCTTCCTGTCTAGTCTGACTGCATGTCATTTTTGTCCCACATTTCTAGCTATTTGTGTATTCCATATACTTGTATTCCTCTAGTACACCTTTTATATTGTTTTAAATTGACTTTTTGAAAGTGTGTTATCATAAGTCATTTATGGGAATCCAAAAGTAGTACAGTGCCCTATTTCTGCTGATAATTTCTAACATGGGTCTCTCTGTGTTGCAGTCCTCACACAGGCTGGCAGGACTACCAGGAGGGAGTGCAGAAGATCCCTACCGCCTGTATCACAGTGGAAGACGCCATGATGATGGCCAGGATGGCTAAGCGAGGCCAGAGGATTGTGGTCCGACTCACCATGAACGCCCAGACCTTCCCTGATGCTGACTCCTTCAACACTGTGGCTGAGATCATCGGCAGCGAGCACCCAGAACAGGTAAGCTACGAGAAATATCCCATTGGGTCTAAACCATTTGTATAAATTGCTACACCCTTCCTAGGCTACCTGGGGCAGCAGGTAGCCTAGTGGTTAGAGTGTTGGACTAGTAACCGAAAGGTAGGTAAAAAAATCTGCCGTTCTGCCCCTGAACAAGGCAGTTAACCCACTGTTCCTAGGCCGTCCCGTAACTGACTTGCCTAGTCAAATAAAATAAATACAAATTATACAAATGTTTATTTGAAATGTTAAAGGGGATCCCATATAGATTATTTGTTGAATAGGGATACTATTCCTTTCTCCTCCCCAAAAATAAATAATAATAATATGCACTTCCTACTAGCACTGAATTTGCTGATGACTACTTTGTAGAGGGAATGTGATGCTTTCTGAAGATGAATTAGAGCTGGGCGATGAGGACACAAATCCATAATGCGTTCAATTGCCTGAATTGATGCAATAAGGATAAATATAATGATATACGTTCATAACATTAATGTGCACCACAGTTTTATTCTTTTTTTCTTTTTGACTTCTACTACTAGTTTGATGGTTGTACCCATCAATTGTCCCATTACTACTAGTTTGATGGTTGTACCCATCAATTGTCCCATTACTACTAGTTTGATGGTTGTACCCATCAATTGTCCCATTCCTACTAGTTTGATGGTTGTACCCATCAATTGTCCCATTACTACTAGTTTGATGGTTGTACCCATCAATTGTCCCATTACTACTGTAGTATGATGGTTGTACCCATCAATTGTCCCATTACTACTGTAGTATGATGGTTGTACCCATCAATTGTCCCATTACTACTAGTTTGATGGTTGTACCCATCAATTGTCCCATTTCTACTGTAGTATGATGGTTGTACCCATCAATTGTCCCATTACTACTGTAGTATGATGGTTGTACCCATCAATTGTCCCATTACTACTGTAGTATGATGGTTGTACCCATCAATTGTCCCATTTCTACTGTAGTATGATGGTTGTACCCATCAATTGTCCCATTACTACTGTAGTATGATGGTTGTACCCATCAATTGTCCCATTACTACTGTAGTATGATGGTTGTACCCATCAATTGTCCCATTACTACTAGTTTGATGGTTGTACCCATCAATTGTCCCATTTCTACTGTAGTATGATGGTTGTACCCATCAATTGTCCCATTACTACTGTAGTATGATGGTTGTACCCATCAATTGTCCCATTACTACTAGTTTGATGGTTGTACCCATCAATTGTCCCATTACTACTGTAGTATGATGGTTGTACCCATCAATTGTCACATTACTACTGTAGTATGATGGTTGTACCCATCAATTGTCACATTACTACTGTAGTATGATGGTTGTACCCATCAATTGTCCCATTACTACTGTAGTATGATGGTTGTACCCATCAATTGTCCCATTACTACTAGTTTGATGGTTGTACCCATCAATTGTCCCATTACTACTGTAGTATGATGGTTGTACCCATCAATTGTCACATTACTACTGTAGTATGATGGTTGTACCCATCAATTGTCACATTACTACTGTAGTATGATGGTTGTACCCATCAATTGTCCCATTACTACTGTAGTATGATGGTTGTACCCATCAATTGTCCCATTACTACTAGTTTGATGGTTGTACCCATCAATTGTCCCATTACTACTGTAGTATGATGGTTGTACCCATCAATTGTCCCATTACTACTAGTTTGATGGTTGTACCCATCAATTGTCCCATTACTACTAGTTTGATGGTTGTACCCATCAATTGTCCCATTACTACTAGTTTGATGGTTGTACCCATCAATTGTCCCATTACTACTAGTTTGATGGTTGTACCCATCAATTGTCCCATTACTACTAGTTTGATGGTTGTACCCATCAATTGTCCCATTACTACTAGTTTGATGGTTGTACCCATCAATTGTCCCATTACTACTAGTTTGATGGTTGTACCCATCAATTGTCCCATTTCTACTGTAGTATGATGGTTGTACCCATCAATTGTCCCATTACTACTGTAGTATGATGGTTGTACCCATCAATTGTCCCATTACTACTGTAGTATGATGGTTGTACCCATCAATTGTCCCATTTCTACTGTAGTATGATGGTTGTACCCATCAATTGTCCCATTACTACTGTAGTATGATGGTTGTACCCATCAATTGTCCCATTACTACTAGTTTGATGGTTGTACCCATCAATTGTCCCATTTCTACTGTAGTATGATGGTTGTACCCATCAATTGTCCCATTACTACTGTAGTATGATGGTTGTACCCATCAATTGTCCCATTACTACTGTAGTATGATGGTTGTACCCATCAATTGTCACATTACTACTGTAGTATGATGGTTGTACCCATCAATTGTCACATTACTACTGTAGTATGATGGTTGTACCCATCAATTGTCCCATTACTACTGTAGTATGATGGTTGTACCCATCAATTGTCCCATTACTACTAGTTTGATGGTTGTACCCATCAATTGTCCCATTTCTACTGTAGTATGATGGTTGTACCCATCAATTGTCCCATTACTACTGTAGTATGATGGTTGTACCCATCAATTGTCCCATTACTACTAGTTTGATGGTTGTACCCATCAATTGTCCCATTTCTACTGTAGTATGATGGTTGTACCCATCAATTGTCCCATTACTACTGTAGTATGATGGTTGTACCCATCAATTGTCCCATTACTACTAGTTTGATGGTTGTACCCATCAATTGTCCCATTACTACTAGTTTGATGGTTGTACCCATCAATTGTCCCATTACTACTAGTTTGATGGTTGTACCCATCAATTGTCCCATTACTACTAGTTTGATGGTTGTACCCATCAATTGTCCCATTACTACTAGTTTGTTGGTTGTACCCATCAATTGTCCCATTACTACTAGTTTGATGGTTGTACCCATCAATTGTCCCATTACTACTAGTTTGATGGTTGTACCCATCAATTGTCCCATTACTACTAATTTGATGGTTGTACCCATCAATTGTCCCATTACTACTAGTTTGATGGTGGTACCCATCAATTGTCCCATTACTACTAGTTTGATGGTTGTACCCATCAATTGTCCCATTACTACTGTAGTATGATGGTTGTACCCATCAATTGTCCCATTACTACTGTAGTATGATGGTTGTACCCATCAATTGTCCCATTACTACTAGTTTGATGGTTGTACCCATCAATTGTCCCATTACTACTAGTTTGATGGTTGTACCCATCAATTGTCCCATTACTACTAGTTTGATGGTTGTACCCATCAATTGTCCCATTACTACTGTAGTATGATGGTTGTACCCATCAATTGTCCCATTACTACTAGTTTGATGGTTGTACCCATCAATTGTCCCATTACTACTAGTTTGATGGTTGTACCCATCAATTGTCCCATTACTACTAGTTTGATGGTTGTACCCATCAATTGTCCCATTACTACTAGTTTGATGGTTGTACCCATCAATTGTCCCATTACTACTGTAGTTTGATGGTTGTACCCATCAATTGTCCCATTACTACTAGTTTGATGGTTGTACCCATCAATTGTCCCATTACTACTAGTTTGATGGTTGTACCCATCAATTGTCCCATTACTACTGTAGTTTGATGGTTGTACCCATCAATTGTCCCATTACTACTAGTTTGATGGTTGTACCCAGCAATTGTCCCATTACTACTAGTTTGATGGTTGTACCCATCAATTGTCCCATTACTACTAGTTTGATGGTTGTACCCATCAATTGTCCCATTACTACTAGTTTGATGGTTGTACCCATCAATTGTCACATTACTACTGTAGTATGATGGTTGTACCCATCAATTGTCCCATTACTACTAGTTTGATGGTTGTACCCATCAATTGTCACATTACTACTGTAGTATGATGGTTGTACCCATCAATTGTCCCATTACTACTAGTTTGATGGTTGTACCCATCAATTGTCACATTACTACTGTAGTATGATGGTTGTACCCATCAATTGTCCCATTACTACTAGTTTGATGGTTGTACCCATCAATTGTCACATTACTACTGTAGTATGATGGTTGTACCCATCAATTGTCCCATTACTACTAGTTTGATGGTTGTACCCATCAATTGTCACATTACTACTGTAGTATGATGGTTGTACCCATCAATTGTCCCATTACTACTAGTTTGATGGTTGTACCCATCAATTGTCCCATTACTACTGTAGTATGATGGTTGTACCCATCAATTGTCCCATTACTACTAGTTTGATGGTTGTACCCATCAATTGTCCCATTACTACTGTAGTATGATGGTTGTACCCATCAATTGTCCCATTACTACTAGTTTGATGGTTGTACCCATCAATTGTCCCATTACTACTAGTTTGATGGTTGTACCCATCAATTGTCCCATTTCTACTGTAGTATGATGGTTGTACCCATCAATTGTCCCATTACTACTAGTTTGATGGTTGTACCCATCAATTGTCCCATTACTACTGTAGTTTGATGGTTGTACCCATCAATTGTCCCATTACTACTAGTTTGATGGTTGTACCCATCAATTGTCCCATTACTACTAGTTTGATGGTTGTACCCATCAATTGTCCCATTACTACTAGTTTGATGGTTGTACCCATCAATTGTCCCATTACTACTAGTTTGATGGTTGTACCCATCAATTGTCCCATTACTACTGTAGTATGATGGTTGTACCCATCAATTGTCCCATTACTACTAGTTTGATGGTTGTACCCATCAATTGTCCCATTACTACTGTAGTATGATGGTTGTACCCATCAATTGTCCCATTACTACTAGTTTGATGGTTGTACCCATCAATTGTCCCATTACTACTGTAGTATGATGGTTGTACCCATCAATTGTCCCATTACTACTGTAGTATGATGGTTGTACCCATCAATTGTCCCATTACTACTGTAGTTTGATGGTTGTACCCATCAATTGTCCCATTACTACTGTAGTTTGATGGTTGTACCCATCAATTGTCCCATTACTACTAGTTTGATGGTTGTACCCATCAATTGTCCCATTACTACTAGTTTGATGGTTGTACCCATCAATTGTCCCATTACTACTAGTTTGATGGTTGTACCCATCAATTGTCACATTACTACTGTAGTATGATGGTTGTACCCATCAATTGTCCCATTACTACTAGTTTGATGGTTGTACCCATCAATTGTCACATTACTACTGTAGTATGATGGTTGTACCCATCAATTGTCCCATTACTACTAGTTTGATGGTTGTACCCATCAATTGTCACATTACTACTGTAGTATGATGGTTGTACCCATCAATTGTCCCATTACTACTAGTTTGATGGTTGTACCCATCAATTGTCACATTACTACTGTAGTATGATGGTTGTACCCATCAATTGTCCCATTACTACTAGTTTGATGGTTGTACCCATCAATTGTCACATTACTACTGTAGTATGATGGTTGTACCCATCAATTGTCCCATTACTACTAGTTTGATGGTTGTACCCATCAATTGTCCCATTACTACTGTAGTATGATGGTTGTACCCATCAATTGTCCCATTACTACTAGTTTGATGGTTGTACCCATCAATTGTCCCATTACTACTGTAGTATGATGGTTGTACCCATCAATTGTCCCATTACTACTGTAGTATGATGGTTGTACCCATCAAGGGTCCCATTACTACTAGTATGATGGTTGTACCCATCAATTGTCCCATTACTACTAGTTTGATGGTTGTACCCATCAATTGTCCCATTACTACTAGTATGATGGTTGTACCCATCAATTGTCCCATTACTACTAGTTTGATGGTTGTACCCATCAATTGTCCCATTACTACTAGTATGATGGTTGTACCCATCAATTGTCACATTACTACTGTAGTATGATGGTTGTACCCATCAATTGTCCCATTACTACTGTAGTTTGATGGTTGTACCCATCAATTGTCCCATTACTACTAGTTTGATGGTTGTACCCATCAATTGTCCCATTACTACTAGTATGATGGTTGTACCCATCAATTGTCCCATTACTAGATCGAAAAAGGAGCATTATATTATTATTATTATTAAAACATGTACTAACAGCATGGGGCTGCTTTTTGCACTATGTGAAGCATTCCAATCCTCTCCCATTTTGCCATTTGTCACATCTGTTTCCCTTGTACATCCAGTCCAACAAATCCATAGACTAGGCATCACTTTCCCCCATCAGATGCACTGAGGTATGACCAGGACTAGGGTATTCTGCCAGAGGTAGGGAGGGAGTGGGTGACTAATTTCACATAGGTTTGACACATGCTCTGTGTGTGCTGTAAGGGCAGCGTGAAGGCCTGAATCTCCTCTCCCCTGGGAGCCAATTAGAAGGCAGGGACAGCAATGGGATGTCAGTCAGAGGAGGATCATTCTGTAAGGTTCTGTCCAGTTCCACAGCATTTGTCCGAGCACACTGTGAGCCGTGTCCATGGAGTTTCTCATTAGTCTTGACCGGACACTGCTTGTGTCGCTAATGTCACCTTATTCCCTATATAGTACACTACTGTTGACCAGGGTCCCTAGGGCTCTGATCAAAAGAGGTGCACTATGTAGGGAATGGGCTGCCATTTGGGATGAGACTACTGCCTGGATGAGGGCTCTTTGCGGAGATTTGCCATTTCATCCTGTCTCTGCTATAGCTAACGCTCTTCTGTCTATCTAAGCTTCTGATCTGTTCGCAAGAGGGCGATGAATTTGTTCCGGTAAGATGTTTCTTTGTTTGATTTGACAAGGAGATTTGTCACATTCTGACAGTTTTGTCAGCATTAATCTATTCTGAAATGAGTACTAAACCTAAGGGGATCCCTCATTGTATCTCATGCTTCCATTATTCAATCCCCTCAGATCTACAGGAGTGACTAGGGAGTAGGGTATGTACTAGATATTGATTTAGGAGTTTAGCACTAGCATCCCTCAACACTTCTATAGTAGATCCAGTCCTCTGAGACTATTCTGTAGCCACTAGCATCCCTCAACACTTCTATAGCAGATCCAGTCCTCTGAGACTATTCTGTAGTCACTAGCATCCCTCAACACTTCTATAGCAGATCCAGTCCTCTGAGACTATTCTGTAGTCACTAGCATCCCTCAACACTTCTATAGCAGATCCAGTCCTCTGAGACTATTCTGTAGTCACTAGCATCCCTCAACACTTCTATAGCAGATCCAGTCCTCTGAGACTATTCTGTAGTCACTGGCATCCCTCAACACTTCTATAGCAGATCCAGTCCTCTGAGACTATTCTGTTCTGAGACCTTCGGTAGTGCCATGCCCTGTCAGTAATGCTTCTCTTCGGTGCTCTCTCTGATTTAGAGGGGTTGGGTTTAATGCGGAAGACACATTTCAGTTGAAGGCATTCTGTTGTACAACCGACTAGGTTTCCCCCTTTCCTCTGTTTGAACTGTGTCCCAGATTGCGTAAGGAGGAAGAAACGTGGCTGTAGCTCTCTCTGCTGACGTAAGAGACTCCTACTTTTCTGGGTTGACAGAGGAAAAACAACTAGGATCCCTAGGAAACACTGACACTATGGAACGTCATTCTGTGTCATAAACCTCATTTCCTATTATTCTGAACTTTGACTAGGCCAAAAGAACACTTGGCTACATGGGGGAAACGGTATTGTGTCTGTTCTCCTCTCTAGTACAGGGCTTGTGCTGATGCGTCATTCAGTTCTGAAGAAGATATCACCTCGGTATGGAAGGTGACTCATTTAGTGACCGCAAAAACAGCTTTTATTTTTCTCTGGAAAGTCCCTATGCCAAGCATTCCAGTGCCACGTTAATTGATTGAAACATTGTGACATTAATCTTAGTATGAGTCACAGTGGCAGTACACTGAGTGTGAGTGTTTTTTTACTCTCTTTAGCTGCTGTGTGTCAGATGTCAATGATGCGTTAGCACAGCAGTGTGAGTGACTGGCTGTGTCCTGTCCTGACTCCGAGTCATCCAGTCATGAGGCAGGGAGGAGCACTCCAATCATGTGCTACTTGGTAATTGATGTCATCAAAAAAAGATTCTAAAGAAGAGACCATTCTGTTCTCTTAAAACAATTCAGAGTTCTGACCTACATTGCCTAATAAGTAAGTAGCCTTGCATGAGCCTTGACCACCAATCTATCTCCTTAATGCTGAGTACCAAGGAGAGATTCATTGGGACCCAGTCTTTGATATGACTCGGTGGGGGATGGAACTCCCAACCTTCTAATCTCAGGGCGGACACTCTAACCACTGAGTGGGTAAAAAGAGATCTTAACATTGACTTCTCAAGTCATCTTATGTAATTTACATGGAAGCTTAGATGAGTGTTGTCGAGGTGGAGCCCTCAAAAGGTCTTATGTAGTGTCTCCTCTCCCGATGAAGAGGAATAGAAACTGTCTATGGTAGGGAGGGAGAGACACTGTCCTCCAAAATATATTTGGTTTGGTTTGGGAGAACGTTCCCATTCTGTCCTGTAGTGTAAGTTGCATAACCTGTGTGAACGTTGCTGTTGACTGTGATTTGGTCTGTTCCATCATCAACAGTCTGTTTGATAGTTCCCTATATGGATATAACCTAGAATATGCAGGAAGGGCTAGTACAGATCTTGGGCTCCAATGGTATTGCAGTGGAGGGCTTTATAATGGAGACATATGTAGGGGAATTGTAGGCTTTGACTTTATTCCAGGAAAATCTGAGGCCTGTATAACATAACTTTTACCCATGCCTAATGCATGTGCAGACCCTCACGCACTTCAACCACACTTGTCTGGTCCACTTGACTTATTTGAGCCCACATGGCAGTCAAATGTGTTACTGAGGTAGCTAGTTTACATGGGTCTTTACAAGGTTAAAGAAGGATTCAGTCTGACTTTTCACTGTGTCACACAGCCAGGCCTGGTGCTGATAGTGATGGTGAGGACTGAGGATGTTCCTTCCCTCATTGTTCCACTACTCACGTCCCACAGACGTGTGATGTGACAGACGGACGCCTTCCTTCGTCGGCTGTAATTACAGAGGGCAGAAGGACGTTCTCCTCCTCCGCAGTCTCTACCGACTCCACTGCCATGTTTAATCTGGCAGAGTTATCAGCTCTAGCTAGCTAAACCCAGAGCAGAGCCAGAAGCCCTGTGGATATACCTTCCTTGGCTCGAGGGGAGAGCTAGGCAGTCGGCTGCAGGCACGACTCGTCTACAAGTGTCAGGCTATCACAGATAAGTCTCAGGTATACCCTAAGGAGATTGCTACTGAATCCCCATACTCGCCATTCATCTCCTTCTGCCAGAAGCACTTTGCAGAAGGACAAGTAAAGGCCAATGACCATTTAAAGCAATCAAATTGTAACTCATAAGATACATTCACCTTACTGAGTCTTATCAGTAATAGAAGTACGTGACTTAACTTTTGTTCCTTCAGTTTGACTTTTCTCAGACAGGCTGTTGTTTTTGTTTTTTGAGCTAGTTATCTGTTGTCCATTTTCTCTGGAATCTTTGAAGCAAGGGTTTCTGGGTCAGAGAAGTGGCTGTGCTGTAATGATGCGTGATGCCCATTACGATGCCACACACAGACTACACTAAAGCTTCTCCCTCCTTTTTCCTGCTTCCAGGCTCTCCCTTCCAGACCCCCCCCCCCCCCCCCCCCCCCTGGTTCCTCAAATCTGTTCAGGTAGTAACTCCCTATTTCATACAAATGTCTCCCCGCTGAACACTGCTCTGATCGCAGCCCTGCTCTCTCTCTCAACCCTACACGCCAAGAACCCTGTATTCTCTTTAGTGGTTGATGCTAAATGGGACTGAGCTTAACTCCCCTCCTATAGACACTCAAGGGCAGTCAGATTCTGCATTATATCCAATGCTTTAGAGATGCTTTTAAATTTCTAACAAATAAAGCAAATGCGGCCGTGTCAGTGGGATTTCACAGAGAGAAAGTTTAAAAGCAGAGAGAAAAGCCAGAGCTAAAACAATAACTAAATGGAGAGTTCTGTCAGACTGCAAAGCTCCATTCTGTTTAAAAATAAAAACAATGTATGTTTTTTAAGGCTGTCTTATAAAATCTCTTTTTCGCCCGTTTTGGTTATTGTGGTCAATTTTGTTGAGTTTACGTCTAAGCATAATAGGTCACAGAATGAGCTTGGTCCTTTGTTCTGAAGATCTGCCACGTCTGTGCTTAGGTTCAGTGACCACACCTGCACTTGGTCTGCTCATAGTTGGCTCCTCGCCCCACAGACACACGCCATCCATAATGTGAATAGCTCCACTTTGCTAAAATGTTTTATGCAGTGTTGCTAACTGTAGGCTATGAACATGCCTCATTCATGTGTCCTGATGTGGAGGCTACAGTGCTGTATGCAGGGTATGGCTGCAACAAGATGTTGTCCTCTCTATTCCCACTTTATGTAACCTTTTTGGATTCAGGAAGTCAACTTGAATAACAATTAAATATGTGAAAAACTGCATTTATTTTCAATGACTTCTCAATAAACTGAGGAGTAGAAGCGATTTCCATTTTTTTTTCTCAATTTTTGAATTTGAAATAAAAATCACTTTCTGAATTGACTGCCTTCATTTTCAATTGATCCCAGCCTTGCTATTCACTTGCTTAGTCATTTGTCTTCTGACAAAATGGCCTTCAGAATGGTCTGTGTTGTGATGTCATCTGTCACTCAGGCGTTTCACGGACTCTTTTGTCCTGGCAGAACAAATCGATCCTCGACTGCTCTCTCCTCAGAGGCAGCAGTAGTTTGACTGGCACCACATTCAGACTACAGTACAATTACCAGGATATGTCAAGGCAATTATCTTCTCACTGACAGCTAAATTAAAGCTTTACATTTAGACATTTAGCTGTTCTCTTTGCTGAGAATATATCATTATTCCATATACACGTTGGCCTAATGTAATTATATAACAAGACAATAACAATATTAGCACAACTAGTGAGAATCGAGAGGCCACTTGTTTTTCAGAAAGGACAGACCATGCCTCCTTGGAGGGTGTTTATGGATTCTAGGGACTTGTCCCAAAAGGTCAAACCCTGCCCATCTGACAGACTATTCATTGCATGCTCCATCAAATCCTCAAAAGTATTTGAAAAAGCTAATTTTTCTATTTTGACCCTGGGTGTGCTTTCTACCTGCCTGTAGTATCCCTCCTCTCCTAGACATCCTAGTAACTGTAGATCTGTCCCTCGCTGCTGCCATCCGGGGTTTGTTCTGTTCTTGAGGGTGAGTCTCCCTCCTTAATGGCCTCATAATCCCTATGTAGTGTACTACCTATGTGCCCTGGTCTAAAGTAGTGCAATACATAGAGAAATGGGGTGTAATTTGCGTGTCCCAGCCACACAGAGCAGAGGTACGCCACTCGCTCATCTTGATCAATGAGCCGCAGAGAGGGGTGTTTTCAATGAGCCGCAGAGAGGGGTGGTTTCAGTGAGCCGCAGAGAGGAGTGGTTTCAGTGAGCCGCAGAGAGGGGTGGTTTCAGTGAGCCGCAGAGAGGGGTGGTTTCAGTGAGCCGCAGAGAGGGGTGGTTTCCCACTGTGCATACTGCCATTTTATTTCTCCATCTTCATGGCTGCTGAGCCCAGACGCAGCACAGCCCCTCAGCATCACCACCCTCTCTTGTCCTTCAAGCCTATTTAGGTGCATCATGTGTTGGACGACTGGGTCTTGAACCGAGGCCCGGTTCTCTGGTTTTAAACATTGATGTCTTTCTTACAGTAGAAAGTGGTTGTAAACCCCATGGGTGGGTTTAGCTGAGGTTGTAAACCCCATGGGTGGGTTTAGCTGAGGTTGTAAACCCCATGGGTGGGTTTAGCTGAGGTTGTAAACCCCATGGGTGGGGTTTAAACCCCAGGTTGTTGCTGGCTGCTGATTTATGAGTCAGAGCCAGCTGGGGGAAACCATAGTTTATACTCTTCTCTCTCTGCATATTCATCAGTCACGTGATGGTTAGATTCCTGCATGAACCTATACAACTAGCAGTTCAGAGGAGGAATGGACATAGATGGATGTACAATGTGTATAAGTGTCTATAGGGTATGCCAAAACATTCAAGAGATGCTCAAAGTTGACCTATATTGCAGACCCCACCATACCATGAGACCTCGGTGTCTTCATCATTGGTAAAGATAAACGGTTGAGATTTAAAAGCTTTACAAACAAGGTTGTCAAACTATTTTGTCCACGTTGGTTTGAGTGAGAAAGACACTGAGGAGAACCAATCAGTAGAAAAGCACATCCCCTTCATTTGTCAATGCATCGTGCCGACAACATCAACATAGCCTTTCCAGACTCTGAAGACAGGAGGACCTGGAGTTTGGTGTCAGCCGCACTAAGAATGACCCTCTGGATTTGCCTGGAAACGTTGGTGTTGGCCAAGTTATATACCAGCTAGCTATGTGCTTTAGCTGACATGGGTCTCTCTCCTGAGATGAGCAAATATTCACTGTGTCGGCTCTGAGTCGGCCTAGTCAGGTCCATGGAATGTGTTTCGCGTAACTCCAGGGAACATATTTTTTATGAGCAAACATAACCTTGGGGCTGGGTCTGTGTCACAAATGGCACCCTATTCCCTTTTCTAGTGCACTACTTTTGTCCAGGACCAATGGGGATCTGGTCAAAAGTAGTGCACTATTTGGTGTATAGAGTGCTATTTGGGATTCAGCCTGGCAATTTCCTGAATGGGGTCAAGAAGCGCCTCTTCAATTATCAGTCAGCCTATTGGCTACCATTCTCTGTCGACAATGACACAGTGGTCACATCTATCAACTGTTGCTGTAAAAAAGTGATAAAAGCAAGTGCTGCCTGTTTCCTTGTGGTATGATGAATTGGTGTATAAATTCCTTGTCAAGGCATTTGGAGGTTCATAATAAATAGTAATATGTGCTAGACTCTTGGACTGAGCTGTGATTTAGATTCCTCTAGTAACGGACCGAATGCATTTTTCAGAGCCAGTCGGTTTTCACTTAGTAATGGCACTGAATCATCCAGAAAACCATACAAGGGTGATGTACAGCACGTACATAATTTTAGAAACACGGTTCTGGGCAAAAAAGACATGTACTGTAGATGAAGTATGAGATATGTACTGTAGATGAAGTATGAGATGTACTGTAGATGAAGTATGGGGTATGTACTGTAGATGAAGTATGAGATATGTGCCTTGTATGCAAATTAGTATCTTTAGATTTAAATTGTTTATGTCTTGCCTAATGTTTCCTCAGCTCCAACACTGAAGACCGGTGTGTTAAATTCACACCCCAAAACATCAACCTACAAAGAGTAGCAGCTGTGATGTGTTGAGTAGCCACTACAGAAAGCCTAGCTCAGCATCCTCGACTCATGTCACATTTTATTATGATATCTCAATATTGTGAATTAAAGCAGTGCAATCACAAGGTTATAAAGGACCAGAGCCATACACATTACTGTGAAAACAACTGCTGCACTTATCTGTGGAGAAGTCACTCAGCATATTCACAGGAAATGAAACTGGTGGGATTGTTGACCTCATTTCCTGAATCATTTTGTCTCGAGGTCCAGGATCTGGTTTCAGACACAGATGACTAACATCAAAATGTCTCTTTATGGTTCCCTTCAGCTCAATTTCTTCTTGTGCCAATAATGCAGTCAGAGCTTGAATAAATAGGCTTCTGACCACTTAGTTGAGGAGCCACGAGTCATGACACATCAAGACTGTAATAGAACTTATACATGATCATGGATTGCATGTAGAGCTTCTCTTTAGTCCCAGTGCTTTACATTGGATGGGAATTGCACACTACAGCACTGCTGTAAAGTTGGGTACCACGTGGTATGAATGTGGGGAAATGGAAAAGCATTTGTTGTAGAATAAAAATGGAGCCCATGATGTGTGTCTCCATGATGTCTCTCCATTGTCTCCATGATGCGTCTCTCCATGATGTCTCTCCATTGTCTCCATGATGTCTCTCCATTGTCTCCATGATGTCTCTCCATTGTCTCCATGATGTGTCTCTCCATTGTCTCCATGATGTGCCCTGCCTGTGTGTGTTGGGCTGTCACCCATCAGCAGGCTGCAGATGTCCAATGTCAAACCGACACACTGTGCAGCTGCATCACTACTGTGGGGGGGAAATCGTATTCACTGGCTGTCAGTTCCTGGGGGCCACAACAAATAAAATGCTTACCAAACATAATGTAAATCACATTGCTACAAATAGATAAGGATGGAGATGGAAACCTAGATCTAAACTCAGTATTTTATTTCAGAGTCTAAAGCTAATACTGGAAAGAGAATGCATCTGTAATGAATTGTAGTAATCTGTTCAAGGTCTGTCAACTTTTAGTCTCTGTGTTTTCTTATTTGTATTTTTTATTATCAGAGGGCAAGAGAAGGAGACTGTGAAATCTCCTGATTTACTGTGTAGATACTATCTATTTTTAACCTATTTATTTAACCTGAAACATTCTTATCTAGCTCTGTTTGTAGTTGTTTATTTAACCTTAAATGTTATTCTCTGTTTGTGATACAGAGATCCTGATTGCCTAGTCATTTTTACCCCTGCCTACATGTACATATTAGCTGTACTACGTGGTACCCCTGCACATTGACTCAGTACTGGTACTACTTGTATACAGCCTCCTTATAGTTATTTATTGCATTACTGTTTTCTATTTTTATTCACACATCGTCTTACTTTTTACCTCTGCATTTTGGGGAAAAAGCTTGTAAGCATTTGATGGCGGATCTACACCTGTTGTATCCGGAGCATGTCACAAATACACATGTATTTGATTTGGCCAAAAGGCCAGGGTGTGATTTATTGATTTTTGGAAGCGTGGAATGTTGTACAATGCTGTAGTTCCATGTGGTGTACAATACATACTGCTAGTTTATAATTGGCAAAACTCCTGCTCTGTTCCAGGAAATGACAGGGCTTATCATAAGTGAGCCTGTGTCTCTGTCTGGGGGAGTATTTATGTACCCTTCCAGTCACATGGCATGCCAACGTCTTGTCAATAGACCAGTATAGTTGCAAACAACATTAGAAAGCAATCATTCTCTAGAGTTACCAACATTAAAGAGGCCTCTATGGAACTTTTTCCTTTTATCTTATTGGACAAAGGGGCAGTCCTGTCAACATCATGACTAAAAGCATAGCGTTTGCAACTGGCAACTACATTTCCATAGTGCCTCTTTAACCAAGCTGTGTTCAACTTTAAATAGACTGACGTTTTGGTTGCAGCAGCAGTCCTCAAGCACTGTAATGACTTGGCTTGCACGTCTGTTTTACACTAAACAACTAATAGAACCTCATTTATGGCTCAACTGAGATGATCAGGCCATGTTGTTGTGCTGAACAAGAGGTGGGCTGTCTGTCCAAATCATTTGAATCTATTAGGAATAGTTAGGCTAATAGCCCTCACTGCTCGTACTACCTGAACCACGCACCATCTGGAGTACTGGATGTTGAACCATGGCAGAGACGTTCTAGTAGTGATTAAAACCCCTGCCTTCTTCTCATTAGTGCTATTGAAGTATTAAACTGGAAGTGAAGTACTAGTGTAACCCCATAATGTACTTCACAGGCTCAACTCCCACTCACTTATTCCTTGTGAACCTCTGGTTTGTTCTCATCAAAGCATTGAGAAATGTGTTACAGAAAGTCTGATTTGACTTTATATTCAGGGTGGCTGTTTATGACCTGAGAATATCTTTGGCTATATATGAAAAAATGGTTGTACCAATCACAGATTGTCCCTGTTATTTAATCCCATGATTCTGTACCGCTCTACTGTGCCCGTGATGCATTTATATCAAGTGACTTCTGAAAGTATTCAGACCCCTTGACTTGTTCCACATTTTGTTAAGTTACAGCCCTATTCTAAAATGGATTAAATAGTTTTTACCCCCCCTCATCAATCTACACACAATACCCCATAATGACAGGTCTCTCCAGAGATGTTCAATCGGGTTCACGTCCGGGCACTGGCTGGGCCACTCAAGGACATTGAAGCCATTCCTGCGTTGTCTTGGCTGTTTGCTTAGGGTCGTTGTCCTGTTGGAAGGTGAACCTTTGGCTCAGTCTGAGGTCCTGAGCACTCTGGAGCAGGTTTTCATCAAGGATCTCTCTGTACTTTGCTCCATTAATCTTTCCCTCGAGCCTGACTAGTCTCCCAGTCCCTGTAGTTCTGTCCTTGAGCTGTTCTTGTCTATTGATGATCTGTATTATGTTTTGTGTGGACCCCAGGAAGAGTAGCTGCTGCTTTTACAACAGCAAATGGTGATCCTAATTAAAAAACTCAAACTGCCACTGAAAAACATCCCCACAGCATGATGCTGCCACCACCATGCTTCACCGTAGGGACGGTGCCAGGTTTCTTCCAGACATGATGCTTGGCATTCAGTCCAAAGCTCTCAATCTTGGTTTCATCAGACCAGGTAATCTTGTTTCTAATGGTCTGAGAGTCCTTTAGGTGCCTTTTGGCAAACTCCAAGCGGGCTGTCGTACCTTTTACTGGAGTGGCTTCCGTCTGACCACGCTACCATAAAGGCCTGATTGGTGAAGTGCTGTAGAGATTGTTCCAGAAGGACAACCATCTCCACAGAGGAACTCTAGAGCTCTGTCAGAGGGACCATTGGGTCCTTGGTCACCTCCCTGACCAAGGCCATTCTCCCCCTTATTGCTCAGTTTTGGCCGGGTGGCCAGCCCTAGCAAGAGTCTTGGTGGTTCCAAACTTCTTCCATTTAATAATGATGGAGGCCACTGTGTTCTTGGGTACCATCAATGCTGCAGAAATGTTTTGGTACCCTTCCCCAGATCTGTGCCTCGACACAATTCTGTCTCGAAGCTCTAGGGACAATTCCTTCGACCTCATAGCTTAGTTTTTGCTCTGACATGCACTGTCAACTGTATAACCTTATATAGACAGGTTTGTTATTATTTTTTAAATTTATTTTCAAATAATGTCCAATCAATTGAATTTACCACAGGTGGACTCCAAGTTGTGGAAACATGTCAAGGATGATCAATGGAAACAGGATGCACACATTTCAAAAAACCTTTTTTTGTGTTATCATTATGGGGTGTTGTGTGTAAATTAATGAAGACATTTTTTTATTTAATCCATTTTAGAATAAGGCTGTAATGTAACGTGGAAAAAGTCAAGGGGTCTGAATACTTTCCGAATGCACTGTATCTATGAAGTGTAACATACCTAAAGTAGATTGTGTGAGAAAGATCTTGTGAAGGGCCAGAACAATTTAACAAGGTGTATGTGAATCCCATTATTTACACTGCTAACCCCATCAGACACTTCTACTCTGACTGCAACTGTTGGCGGGCTCTGCCTGCCAAAAATACCCAGAGAAGCTGCAATTAAAATGTGATTCATATGCTACACCTTTGTGCATGAAAGTTTGTTTAGCTAAAGTTGAATCTCTCCCCCACTTTAAAGTGCTTGCAGCCAGGGAAGTCCACCAGTCAAGCAAATTAGTCTCTGTTTCAGTCTGGCAAGATGGGAGTCTGATAGGGACTAGGGAGGTACACAGGGAATCAAGTTGAGGACTTCAGTTTCTCTGACAAACACTTAAGATTTTCACTTTTAGTTTGGCTACACAATATAGGCCTAAAGGACCACACACACAACGCACTGAATGATGATCTGTCATTCATCTGCTGTTCGGCGCGGTGTGTTTTAGGGACCAACTGCTGCTGGATGTCTGCTGTTCGGCGTGGTGTGTTTTAGGGACCGCCCGCTGCTGGATGTCTGCTGTTCGGCGCGGTGTGTTTTAGGGACCACCCCTGCTGGATGTCTGCTGTTCGGGGCGGTGTTTTAGGGACCACCCCTGCTGGATGTCTGCTGTTCGGGGCGATGTGTTTTAGGGACCACCCCTGCTGGATGTCTGCTGTTCGGGGCGATGTGTTTTAGGGACCACCCCTGCTGGATGTCTGCTGTTCGGGCCGATGTGTTTTAGTGACCACCCCTGCTGGATGTCTGCTGTTCGGTGCGATGTGTTTTAGGGACCACCCCTGCTGGATGTCTGCTGTTCGGCGCGGTGTGTTTTAGGGACCACCCCTGCTGGATGTCTGTCTGCTGTTTGGCGCAGTGTAGTAGTGGTAGTAGCAGCAGTATAGTAGTGGTAGTAGCAGCAGTATAGTAGTGGTAGTAGCAGCAGTATAGTAGTGGTAGTAGCAGCAGTATAGTAGTGGTAGTAGCAGCAGTATAGTAGTGGTAGTAGCAGCAGTATAGTAGTGGTAGTAGCAGCAGTATAGTAGTGGTAGTAGCAGCAGTATAGTAGCGGTATAGTAGTGGTAGTAGCAGCAGTATAGTAGTGGTAGTAGCAGCAGTATAGTAGCGGTATAGTAGTGGTAGTAGCAGCAGTATAGTAGTGGTAGTAGCGGCAGTATAGTAGTGGTAGTAGCAGCAGTATAGTAGTGGTAGTAGCAGCAGTATAGTAGTGGTAGTAGCAGCAGTATAGTAGTGGTAGTAGCAGCGGTATAGTAGTGGCAGTAGCAGCAGTATAGTAGTGGTAGTAGCAGCAGTATAGTAGTGGTAGTAGCAGCAGTGTGGTAGTAGCAGCAGTATAGTAGCGGCAGTAGCAGCAGTATAGTAGTGGCAGTAGCGGTAGTGGTAGTAGCGGCAGTAGCAGCAGTATAGTAGTGGTAGTAGCGGTAGTAGTGGTAGTATCGGCAGTAGCAGCAGTATAGTAGTGGTAGTAGCAGCAGTATAGTAGTGGTAGTAGCAGCAGTGTGGTAGTAGCAGCAGTATAGTAGCGGCAGTAGCAGCAGTATAGTAGTGGCAGTAGCGGTAGTGGTAGTATCGGCAGTAGCAGCAGTATAGTAGTGGTAGTAGCAGCAGTATAGTAGTGGCAGTAGCAGCAGTATAGTGGTAGTAGCAGCAGTATAGTAGTGGCAGTAGCGGTAGTAGCAGCAGTATAGTAGTGGTAGTAGTGGAAGTAGCGGCAGTAGCAGCAGTATAGTAGTGGTAGTAGCAGCAGTAGAGTAGTGGTAGTAGCAGCAGTATAGTAGCGGCAGTAGCAGCAGTATAGTAGTGGTAGTAGCGGTAGTGGTAGTATCGGCAGTAGCAGCAGTATAGTAGTGGTAGTAGCAGCAGTATAGTAGTGGCAGTAGCAGCAGTATAGTAGTGGCAGTAGCAGCAGTATAGTAGTGGTAGTAGCAGCAGTATAGTAGTGGTAGTAGCAGCAGTATAGTAGTGGCAGTAGCAGCAGTATAGTAGTGGTAGTAGCAGCAGTATAGTAGTGGCAGTAGCAGCAGTATAGTGGTAGTAGCAGCAGTATAGTAGTGGCAGTAGCAGCAGTATAGTGGTAGTAGCAGCAGTATAGTAGTGGCAGTAGCGGTAGTAGCAGCAGTATAGTAGTGGTAGTAGTGGAAGTAGCGGCAGTAGCAGCAGTATAGTAGTGGTAGTAGCAGCAGTATAGTAGTAGTAGCAGCCGTATAGTAGTATAGTAGTGGCAGCAGTAGTTGGGGTAGTAGCAGCAGTAGAGTAGTGGTAGTAGCAGCAGTAGAGTAGTGGTAGTAGCAGCAGTAGAGTAGTGGTAGTAGCAGCAGTAGAGTAGTGGTAGTAGCAGCAGTAGAGTAGTGGTAGTAGCAGCAGTAGAGTAGTGGTAGTAGCAGCAGTAGAGTAGTGGTAGTAGCAGCAGTAGAGTAGTGGTAGTAGCAGCAGTATAGTAGTGGTAGTAGCAGCAGTATAGTAGTGGTAGTAGCAGCAGTAGAGTAGCGGTAGTAGTGGTAGCAGCAGTGTAGTGGTAGTAGCAGCTGTATAGTAGTGGCAGTAGCAGCAGTATAGTAGCGATAGTAGTGTCAGCAGTGTAGTGGCAGTAGCAGCAGTATAGTAGCGATAGTAGTGGCAGTAGCGGCAGTATAGTAGCGATAGTAGTGGCAGTAGCGGCAGTATAGTAGCGATAGTAGTGGCAGTAGCGCCAGTAGCAGCAGTATAGTAGCGATAGTAGTGGCAGTAGCAGCAGTGTAGTGGCAGTAGCGGCAGTAGCAGCAGTATAGTAGTGGCAGTAGCAGCAGTATAGTAGTGGCAGTAGCAGCAGTATAGTAGCGGCAGTAGCAGCAGTATAGTAGCGGCAGTAGTAGTAGCAGCAGTGTTGTAAGAGTAGTGGCGGTAGCAGTAGTAGTAGCAGCAGTATAGTAGTGATAGTAGTGGCAGCAGTAGTGGTAGTAGTAGTAGCAGCAGTGTTGTAGTGGTAGTAGCAGCAGTGTAGTAGTGGCAGTAGAAGTATCAGCATTGTTGTAGTAGTAATAGTAGTCGCAGTAGTAGTAGCAGCCGTATAGTAGTATAGTAGTGGCAGCAGTAGTTGTGGTAGTAGCAGCAGTAATAGTAGATAGAGTAGTAGTAGTAGCAACAGTATAGTAGTGATGGTAGTGGCAGTAGTAGTAGCAGCAGTAAGAGTAGCAGCAGGATGTGAGGACAATAGTGTGTAGTTCATCATATCTCACAAATGGAGAAGACGATGGGGTAGATATGATTTATCTGACTTATCGTAGATATATTTTAGGCAGTTCACTGGGGAAATTCATCAGCTTAGATTTCAAGGCTCTTCTCTTTTTCAATTTGCCAGAGTATGAAAACTATTTTCAAAGGAGAAAGTGTGTTCCATTTTGATTTAGCCTACACTTTAAACCTTGGTGTGTGAAGGTCCTGATACATCAGCTTCCATGATTAGTCTGAAGGGTTTTCTGACGGCATGCGTCCGTTGGCATGGTAACCAAGCCAACTTTGAGGTATTGATAAAAACGAATAAATGTACTTCAAATGTATTTACTCATCATAATTGAGGGGTTTGGGACTCACTCTGCCAGTCCTAGTTTACTCATCATAATTGAGGGGTTTGGGACTCACTCTGCCAGTCCTAGTTTACTCATCATCATCGAGGGGTTTGGGACTCACTCTGCCAGTCCTAGTTTACTCATCATCATCGAGGGGTTTGGGACTCACACTGCCAGTCCTAGTTTACTCATCATCATCGAGGGGTTTGGGACTCACTCTGCCAGTCCTAGTTTACTCATCATCATCGAGGGGTTTGGGACTCACTCTGCCAGTCCTAGTTTACTCATCATCATCGAGGGGTTTGGGACTCACTCTGCCAGTCCTAGTTTACTCATCATAATTGAGGGGTTTGGGACTCACTCTGCCAGTCCTAGTTTACTCATCATCATCGAGGGGTTTGGGACTCACTCTGCCAGTCCTAGTTTACTCATCATAATTGAGGGGTTTGGGACTCACTCTGCCAGTCCTAGTTTACTCATCATAATTGAGGGGTTTGGGACTCACTCTGCCAGTCCTAGTTTACTCATCATCATCGAGGGGTTTGGGACTCACTCTGCCAGTCCTAGTTTACTCATCATAATTGAGGGGTTTGGGACTCACTCTGCCAGTCCTAGTTTACTCATCATAATTGAGGGGTTTGGGACTCACTCTGCCAGTCCTAGTTTACTCATCATCATCGAGGGGTTTGGGACTCACTCTGCCAGTCCTAGTTTACTCATCATCATCGAGGGGTTTGGGACTCACACTGCCAGTCCTAGTTTACTCATCATCATCGAGGGGTTTGGGACTCACTCTGCCAGTCCTAGTTTACTCATCATCATCGAGGGGTTTGGGACTCACTCTGCCAGTCCTAGTTTACTCATCATCATCGAGGGGTTTGGGACTCACTCTGCCAGTCCTAGTTTACTCATCATCATCGAGGGGTTTGGGACTCACTCTGCCAGTCCTAGTTTACTCATCATCATCGAGGGGTTTGGGACTCACTCTGTCAGGCCTAGTTTACTCATCATAATCGAGGGGTTTGGGACTCACTCTGCCAGTCCTAGTTTACTCATCATCATCGAGGGGTTTGGGACTCACTCTGCCAGTCCTAGTTTACTCATCATAATTGAGGGGTTTGGGACTCACTCTGCCAGTCCTAGTTTACTCATCATCATCGAGGGGTTTGGGACTCACTCTGCCAGTCCTAGTTTACTCATCATAATTGAGGGGTTTGGGACTCACTCTGCCAGTCCTAGTTTACTCATCATCATCGAGGGGTTTGGGACTCACTCTGTCAGGCCAAGTTTCTTTTGATTGGTATTTAACTCATTCAACTATTTAGTGGCGTAACGATGGGAGCTGTTGAATCATGTCCTATTGGAGGTCAGTCTGGTTATTTTTAGCCACGATCGGTGAGTCTACAGTATATTCCCACCAAAATCCATACCAATGACTTTGCATACTCCTGTATTGTCTCTTGGACAAGAGACTGGTTGAAGACTTGAAGTCCTCTTCATGGAAGAAGGGGATGTTTTTAACACATGGCACACACTGAGTGATGGAGGGTAGTTTGGTTTATTTTCAGCGTCTACACAAAGGCTCCTCACCCCCTTCGGCCCCCCTCCTCCCTCTCTGTATGGCACACTCCCATGTCTACCGACGACAGCCAACATCTGGAAAAGTTTGTTCTCAAACTTATTTTTCCTTCTGACCATTGTGAAGTGAATAAAAAATTTTCATCAGACTTTTTTGTTTCTTTCTATTTATGTTGTGAACACCTTTGATGTTCTCCTTAGACATTTGACTACATTTCGCTACACCCGCAATAACATCTGCTAAATGTGTATGTGACCAATAACATTTGATTTGATATCCCATAAAGCTCTGGGGAAATGGAGTGCACGAGATACTGTAGGGAATAGGGTATCATTTGGGATGCACACTGAGTAGGATGCTGACTGTTGACCCCTATGCAGCTACACTACATTGTAGTCCCAGACAGCCACAGGTGACATATTTCATTCTTTAGCTTGGAATGTCCGGTTCACCATTCTTCCTTTGAAACCAAACCTGTGGCCTATAATGCCTGTACTGCTCTCCAGTATGTAAGGTATTACAGAGCCCAGGTCTGCTAGCCCTCATTCAGGTGGTGCTACGGTGGGTTTTGTTTTAACACCTTTGGCATCCTCCTGACGTTTTATCATTAGTAGGATCCTGCTGGTTGTTGACCCCTCAGTAGCTATTGGCTACAGACATTGTTGTCCAAGAGAACCAAGGGTGAAACCTGGACTTTCCGGTTCACCATTCTTGCTTTGAAACCAAACCTCTGTCTGACCTACACTATAATGAATGGTTGTATTGATCATCCATGTAACTTAGTAGTGATCTCAGGTAGGGCTGGGAATTGCCAGGGACCTCACGATACGATATTATCGCCATACTTAGGTGTCAATACGATCTATGTTGCGGTTCTATATGTATTGCGATTCGATACTGTGATTCGATGTTCCAGACATATTGCTCACCATACTGTATGTCTGCTGCAGAGAGACCAGAGAGAGCCATGAGAAAACAACAAGTTTTGATCAGTCATGAAAATAAAATATCTAAAAACAAATTGCCTCCCTAGTTTAAAAAGAAGATGGAGAACAAGCTATGAAGGAAAAATGAGCTTTTGGTGCAGGTACCGCCAACTAGAGCAAAAATAATATTGTCGATACGATATAGCATAAAAAATAATATGCCGATATGTAACTATCGATTTTGTATTCCCCCCCATCACTAATCCTAGGTATGCTGTCTGTCCCCCCCTTCAGGTGGTGCTGCTCAGTGGTCATCTGGACAGCTGGGATGTGGGCCAGGGGGCCATGGATGATGGTGGTGGAGCGCTCATCTCCTGGGAGGCCTTGTCTCTGCTTAAAGACCTGGGTAAGAACCTGGGAGGTCCGGTCTCTGCTTAAAGACCTGGGTCAGAACCTGGGAGGCCCTTTCTCTGCTTAAAGACCTGGGTCAGAAACTGGGAGGCCCTTTCTCTGCTTAAAGACCTGGGTCAGAAACTGGGAGGCCCTGTCTCTGCTTAAAGATCTGGGTCAGAACCTGGGAGGCCCGGTCTCTGCTTAAAGACCTGGGTAAGAACCTGGGAGCCCCTTTCTCTGCTTAAAGACCTGGGTCAGAACCTGGGAGTCCCTGTATCTGCTTAAAGACCTGGGTAAGAACTAGAACCTGGGAGGCCCTTTCTCTGCTTAAAGACCTGGGTAAGAACCAGAACCTGGGAGGCCCTTTCTCTGCTTAAAGACCTGGATAAGAACCAGAACCTGGGAGGCCCTTTCTCTGCTTAAAGACCTGGGTCAGAAACTGGGAGGCCCTGTCTCTGCTTAAAGACCTGGGTCAGAAACTGGGAGGCCCTTTCTCTGCTTAAAGACCTGGGTCAGAAACTGGGAGGCCCTGTCTCTGCTTAAAGACCTGGGTCAGAACCTGGGAGTCCCTGTCTCTGCTTAAAGACCTGGGTAAGAACCTGGGAGCCCCTTTCTCTGCTTAAAGACCTGGGTCAGAATCTGGGAGTCCCTGTATCTGCTTAAAGACCTGGGTAAGAACTAGAACCTGGGAGGCCCTTTCTCTGCTTAAAGACCTGGATAAGAACCAGAACCTGGGAGGCCCTTTCTCTGCTTAAAGACCTGGGTCAGAACCTGGGAGGCCCTTTCTCTGCTTAAAGACCTGGGTCAGAACCTGGGAGTCCCTGTCTCTGCTTAAAGACCTGGGTCAGAACCTGGGAGGCCCTTTCTCTGCTTAAAGACCTGGGTCAGAACCTGGGAGGCCCTTTCTCTGCTTAAAGACCTGGGTCAGAACCTGGGAGGCCCTTTCTCTGCTTAAAGACCTGGGTCAGAACCTGGGAGTCCCTGTCTCTGCTTAAAGACCTGGGTCAGAACCAGATCTTGGGAGGCCCTGTCTCTGCTTAAAGACCTGGGTCAGAACCAGAACCTGGGAGGCCCTGTCTCTGCTTAAAGACCTGGGTAAGAACTTGGGAGGCCTTGTCTCTGCTTAGGACTAGGTCAGAACCTGGGAGTCCCTGTCTCTGTCTAAAGATCTGGGTCAGAACCTGGGAGACCTGGGTAAGAACCAGAACCTGGGAGGTCCTACTGTTCCCTACTTATACTGAACTACGTTTGATCAGGGCCCCTAGTCAAAAGCAGTCCACTATTTTTATTTATTTTACCTTTATTTAATCAGGTAGGCAAGTTGAGAACAAGTTTTCATTTACAATTGCAACCTGGCATTTGTATAGGAAACAGGGTGCCATTTGGGATCTAGACTATGTATCTGGAACATCATCCACTATCTCTGAAGCTCTTATTGACATGAGCCTCAAAAAAAGATTTGTGTTTTGTATCGAGTCTATTGGCATCTTTTGAAGCTGTTTTATTGATCAGGGGCCTTATATCAGGGGCCAAGCGTCTCAGAGTAGGAGTGCTGATTTACGATCAATCAGTTTAGCCTTTTACATCACTATGAATAAGATAACATGGACAGGAGAGACCTGGTCCTAGATCAGCACTCTTGGTGACGTACACTTAAATGCATTTAAACTGCTGTTTGCTGACTCATATAGCAATTAGCATGGCTTACTTCATTCTTTTTCTGGTCATTGTTCACTTAATAAAGTATGACTTTTTCCACATGAAGTGTAATTAGACACGTAAAGTAGACCACCGAGCTGTTTGTGCTCTCTGACTGAAAGCCTTAACGTTGACTTGAGAGAATCTTTCCTTTTTCCACTAATGTTGCAATGGAAAGTATGTCATTCCCATTGAATATGTGAAGACATTTTAATGTCTGGACAATAATAACCAGTCGCTGCTTTATTGTTCATTCTTGCGGCTGGATGGATGCATAGTAAAGTACTTGGCTGGAATATGCTCAGCTTTGCCCACTATTAAAGAAGAGGACCTATCATCAATGAAACTTTTAGTCAAGATGAAGCCACGGAGCAATAATTGGTCCCTTGGGCTTTGTTCAGCTACGTCCCAAATGGCACCCTATTCCCTATATAGTGCAGTACTGTTCACCAGGGCCCAACAGTAGTGCGCTACATAGAGAATAGGTTGCCATTTGGGACGCAACCCTAGACATGGCACTGATGTCAGATGAGGGTGTAGGCTACAGAGATTAGAGAACCTCTATGGGAAGGGAGTGGCCTGCTGTCTTTGTAGCCCACATAAAGTAGTAGCCTCGGGGGATGGGGGGGTCACTTCTAGAATAACACACAGGCTGAAACCCAAATCAGATAAGTTGTCTCTGGAAGTCCTCTCTGTGAATGGGGCTCATCATTGCAGTGAATGTAGGAAATATTGACTAGGGTCTGGTGAATAGGAATGTTCTGCTGAATATGTGGAATATTAAACAGCCCAAGGGTTGGTGAGGAAAAGGGAATTTTTATTTTTTTATAGTTTATTTTTTTTTACCTTTTATTTTACTAGGCAAGTCAGTTAAGAACAAATTCTTATTTTCAATGACGGCCTAGGAACAGTGGGTTAACTGCCTGTTCAGGGGCAGAACGACAGATTTTGTACCTTGTCAGCTCGGGGATTTGAACTTGCAACCTTTCGGTTACTAGTCCAATGCTCTAACCACTAGGCTACACTGCCGCCGCTGGGCTACACTGCTGTTGTAAAGCTCTTTCTGTATTGCTGCTTTGTGGAAATGGTTGTGGCCCATGTATGAATTGTGATTGGGTGTCCAGGTCTGCGACCCAGAAGAACCCTCCGGACAGTGCTGTGGTCTGCAGAGGAGCAGGGAGGGGTTGGAGCGCAACAGTACTTCCAGCTTCACAAGGTACCTTTCTACCCTGGTGCATCTTGTTGGCTTTTTACTGTCCATTTAACTTGTACACCCTCACCATTATCCTCCTGTCATACAGTACATCCTATAGCCCTCAAACTCAACTCTGGACCTGGAAGTCCGTTCCACTGCTTTGTTTCATTGTTCCCCTCTAATCAGGGACTGATTTAGACCTGCAAATGAGCAGGCTGCGGACCTCGTAGGGTCAGAGTTGACTAGAAATGTCCTATAAGCTCCTTTTTTGGCTAGATTTAAGACTTCAGTTCTCTCAGCTTTTGATTCTTACACACACACACACAGGGGTCCACTGGGTAGAGGGGTAGAGGATGTCATACAAAGCATTGAAACAGCACAACTATTATGTGGTCGTTCTTACATTTTGAATCGTTGACCCCAGTCTCCTTCAGATTGTGTGCGTACCGGTAATAGTGTTTTATTATCAATAGCTGATGGCTTTTCATCTACATCAGCTTGTTCTTTGCCAGTCAACATGTGGTAGGAACTGGCTTCAATCAGAGCGGTACACAGAGATGTAAACTGTTGTCAGATCTACTGTAGGAGAGCCACTGAGATGTAGGGCACTGCACACTGCAAGTCAGAATGGAGCCGAGACCACACTGTAACTGAATACCAGCATTCTGGGAGCGTGGTGCTTTTTGTGCATTCTAATGTGAACGGAATCAGAATGGCCAGAGGTTAGAGGGGAACAGAGGGTTCACATCCTGACTCTGACCAGAGACCCACCTTCTCCCTGGCCTGCACTGGTTCCAACTGCATACTATGGATTTCCTCAGATTTCTCCGAAAAGCTTCAGTATACAACACTACATGTCCACTACACTACATCAGTGGTATTCAATCTTATTCAGGACCCCATTTTTTTCCACCAGAATTTCTGGGTACCCCTCATATTTCGCTCAAATTTCTCGTGATTCCACCCCAAAAATGATGACCAAACGTAAAAAATTGGTACGTTTCGATTCTTACATCAACAAATAACCTTCAATTCATTACACTTTCATCTCTTATCAAAATGAAAAATAAACCAATAAATACATTTACTTGATCAAATTGTATTTTCCATTTCTATTTTCCTAATTATCTTTCTCAAAAATGTTTGTATATTGTCCCCTACAATAATCTGTTGTTTAAATTTTTGTTTCCGCGCCCACGACTTTGAATACCACTGTCTTAGATCCAGTCCAGCTACCCCTGCATTCAGACGTTTGCAGAAAACGTTCCCGTCATGTTTATCAAAGAGGAATCTGCATTGACCATCATGGAGTTGATGTTTCTATTCCACTTTGTGGGACATTCTATGCTCTCTCCCTTGCAGAAGCGTAGTTGTCCGCTAGTGTCTGAATGGGGGGTGATGGTCCAGTCTTTTCCCCCTACTTCTCTCACATCCTGGTAAAACTTTTTGGCTCGAACGCTGGCTAAATATATCAACAGCTAGGAGAGATAAATGTAGTTCTCTGTGTGGTGTGCGTTCTGGCACAAAATGGTTGTCCTGCATCACCCAACAGTGCTACACGTTTATGGTTGAAGAGGGAGTTTCCCACCTTACTATATACACTGCTCAAAAAAATAAAGGGAACACTTAAACAACACAATGTAACTCCAAGTCAATCACACTTCTGTGAAATCAAACTGTCCACTTAGGAAGCAACACTGATTGACAATAAATTTCACATGCTGTTGTGCAAATGGAATAGACAACAGGTGGAAATTATAGGCAATTAGCAAGACACCCCCAATAAAGGAGTGGTTCTGCAGGTGGTGACCACAGACCACTTCTCAGTTCCTATGCTTCCTGGCTGATGTTTTGGTCACTTTTGAATGCTGGCGGTGCTTTCACTCTAGTGGTAGCATGAGACGGAGTCTACAACCCACACAAGTGGCTCAGGTAGTGCAGCTCATCCAGGATGGCACATCAATGCGAGCTGTGGCAAGAAGGTTTGCTGTGTCTGTCAGCGTAGTGTCCAGAGCATGGAGGCGCTACCAGGAGACAGGCCAGTACATCAGGAGACGTGGAGGAGGCCGTAGGAGGGCAACAACCCAGCAGCAGGACCGCTACCTCCGCCTTTGTGCAAGGAGGAGCAGGAGGAGCACTGCCAGAGCCCAGGCCACAAATGTGCATGTGGCTGCTCAAACGGTCAGAAACATGCTCCATGTGGGTGGTATGAGGGCCCGACGTCCACAGGTGGGGGTTGTGCTTACAGCCCAACACCGTGCAGGACGTTTGGCATTTGCCAGAGAACACCAAGATTGGCAAATTCACCACTGGCGCCCTGTGCTCTTCACAGATGAAAGCAGGTTCACACTGAGCACATGTGACAGACGTGATAGAGTCTGGAGACGCTGTGGAGAACGTTCTGCTGCCTGCAACATCCTCCAGCATAACCGGTTTGGCGGTGGGTCAGTCATGGTGTGGGGTGGCATTTCTTTGTGGGGCCGCACAGCCCTCCATGTGCTCGCCAGAGGTAGCCTGACTGCCATTTAGGTACTGAGATGAGATCCTCAGACCCCTTGTGAGACCATATGCTGGTGCGGTTGGCCCTGGGTTCCTCCTAATGCAAGACAATGCTAGACCTCATGTGGCTGGAGTGTGTCAGCAGTTCCTGCAAGAGGAAGGCATTGATGCTATGGACTGGCCCGCCCGTTCCCCAGACCTGAATCCAATTGAACACATCTGGGACATCATGTCTCGCTCCATCCACCAACACCACGTTGCACCACAGACTGTCCAGGAGCATGCCCAGGCGTTGTAGGGAGGTCATACAGGCACGTGGAGGCCACACACACTACTGAGCCTCATTTTGACTTGTTTTAAGGACACTACATCAAAGTTGGATCAGCCTGTAGTGTGGTTTTCCACTTTAGTTTTGAGTGTGACTCCAAATCCAGACCTCCATGGGTTGATAAATTTGATTTCCATTGATAATTGTTGTGTGATTTTGTTGTCAGCACATTCAACTATGTAAAGAAAAAAGAAAACATTTAATAAGAATATTTCATTCATTCAGATCTAGGATGTGTGATTTTAGTGTTCCCTTTATTTTTTTGAGCAGTGTATTTGTATTTATTATGGATCCCCATTAGTTCCTACCAAGGCAACAGCTATTCTTCCTGGGGTCCAGCAAAATTATAAAAGTTATACAATATAAAGCGCTTTCAGCACTGGAAAAGCACAATATAAATCCAATCAATGATTATTTACGATTGTATACCTATTCTGCTGTCCCCCAGGTGAACATCTCTAACTTTAACCTAGTGATGGAGTCTGACCAGGGTACCTTCACCCCCCTGGGGCTGCAGTTCACAGGCTCAGTCCAGGCCCAGGCTGTCATGGCAGAGGTGATGAAGCTACTGAAGCCCATCAACACCACCACCCTGGAGGAACACGGAGAGGGAATTGATATAGAGATGTGGATGGATGCCGGCGTGCCAGGTGTGTAGACTACCTTCTATTGTCTGTCTGTCTGAGTCAGTAGGAGCCAGGTGTGTAGACTCTCTTCTGTTGTCTGTCTGAGTCAGTAGGAGCCAGGTGTGTAGACTACCTCATATTGTCTGTCTGAGTCAGTAGGAGCCAGGTGTGTAGACTCTCTTCTGTTGTCTGTCTGAGTCAGTAGGAGCCAGGTGTGTAGACTACCTCATATTGTCTGTCTGAGTCCGTAGGAGCCAGGTGTGTAGACTCTCTTCTGTTGTCTGTCTGAGTCCGTAGGAGCCAGGTGTGTAGACTACCTCCTATTGTCTGTCTGAGTCAGTAGGAGCCAGGTGTGTAGACTCTCTTCTGTTGTCTGTCTGAGTCAGTAGGAGCCAGGTGTGTAGACTCTCTTCTGTTGTCTGTCTGAGTCAGTAGGAGCCAGGTGTGTAGACTCTCTTCTGTTGTCTTTCTGAGTCAGTAGGAGCCAGGTGTGTAGATCACCTTCTATTGTCTGTCTGGGAGATATGCTGAAGAGGCTTCCTCATAGTCTATTTGACTCTTGTTCCACCTGTGTCTCTTTGACCTTTGTCAAATTAACAAGCCATGTTCCCCTTCTGCAGAAGTGCTTTTGACTTTTTTAAAGTGGAAGTAGCACGTTATTTCTAGACCAATTGAACATTCAGTTCCACATTGTCTCTGTGGTCATTTTTGTGGAATTGATCAGTTTCTCAAATAACATGTATGTAGAAGTGAAATATGCCCTGTACTCGGATTTAAAAAGAACTAGCGTTGCTACAGTATGTAGACAACCAAATCATTTGGTCTGACAGGGAAGAGGAAGTGGATTATGAAACACATCCCCAGTAATGTATTTGTTGTGCTGATATTTGCTGACAGCAGAAACTTGTCTGTAGACTAGAGAGAGAGAGAGAGAGATGGCCTCAGCCTACCAGCATGTGTTAACTCTAACCTACTTCATTAACATGGGTGTCATCCAACACAGTTGTTTTGGGATCCCTTAAAGCTGAGGTGGAGATAAACAATGAAGCTCATTAGGAACTGGGAGAGGATGTTTTAGAATTCATAAAGTGGCTAGATGTGCTGATCTAGGATCAGGTCCCTCCCCGTCCCATCCATATAATCGTATTCATTATGATTGAAAAGACAAAACTGATTCTAGATCTTCACTACTACCGTACGCTGAGACGCTTTATGACCACAGGCCCAGACCTCTACAGTAGTCTAATGTTGATGAGCCCACGTCTCCCTCCATCAGTCCAGCTAATAGACGAGTCTTTGACTGTCCTCAGCCATACCCAGACACAGTGTAACCACACCTGTAAAAATACTTGTTGTAACAGATCAGCCTTCTACTGTAAAGGAGCTGTTTCAGGAATGACATCACCTTATCTCAGTGGAAAAGTAACTATTCTGGGTGGATGAATGGTGTAACCACCGTTCACTGTGAGGGTTCAAAAAGCCACAATGTTAAACAAATGAATCACCGGACCAGCTGTCCAAACACCTCACTCTCATTTCACAAAATGGCAAAAAGTCTATGTGTTTGTCCCAAATGGTACCCTATTCCCCAAATAGTGCACTACTTTTGAACAGGATACATAGGTCTCTGGTCAAAAGTACTACACTATGTAGGGAAAAGGGTGCCATTTGGGATTCAGCCTAAATGTAATGCAGCCTAAATGTAATGCAGCTCCATCCAATGACCTTTCACTACACACATTCCTTCCTTTTTCCAGAGTGAAAATGTTGTTGCTTTTTCTCTCTGTTACAGTGGATTTGGGAACATGGTTGAGACTACAGTTGCTTCCCACATCAGTACCACCAGTCTCTCTCCTAGCATTGTCTCCCTATTTCACTTCTGAATTGTCCTTACAAATCAACATAAAGAGGAAAGGACATAACAGTCTCTCTGTCAGGAAGATTACAAGACAGAAAGCTAGATGTTTAACAGGACATAAGTCTCTCTCTATCAGGAAGAATACAAGACAGAAAGCTAGATGTTTAACAGTCTCTCTGTCAGGTAGAATACAAGACAGAAAGCTAGATGTTTAACAGGACAAAAGGTTCTCTCTGTCAGGTAGATTACAATACAGAAGGCTAGATGTTTAACATGACATTAGTCTCTCTCTGTCAGGTAGAATACAAGACAGAAAGCTAGATGTTTAACAGGACAAAAGGTTCTCTCTGTCAGGTAGAATACAAGACAGAAAGCTAGATGTTTAACATGACATTAGTCTCTCTCTGTCAGGTAGAATACAAGACAGAAAGCTAGATGTTTAACAGGACAAAAGGTTCTCTCTGTCAGGTAGAATACAAGACAGAAAGCTAGATGTTTAACAGTCTCTCTGTCAGGTAGAATACAAGACAGAAAGCTAGATGTTTAACAGGACAAAAGGTTCTCTCTGTCAGGTAGATTACAATACAGAAGGCTAGATGTTTAACATGACATTAGTCTCTCTCTGTCAGGTAGAATACAAGACAGAAAGCTAGATGTTTAACAGGACAAAAGGTTCTCTCTGTCAGGTAGAATACAAGACAGAAAGCTAGATGTTTAACATGACATTAGTCTCTCTCTGTCAGGTAGAATACAAGACAGAAAGCTAGATGTTTAACAGGACAAAAGGTTCTCTCTGTCAGGTAGAATACAAGACAGAAAGCTAGATGTTTAACATGACATTAGTCTCTCTCTGTCAGGTAGAATACAAGACAGAAAGCTAGATGTTTAACATGACATTAGTCTCTCTCTGTCAGGTAGAATACAAGACAGAAAGCTATATGTTTAACAGGACAATAGTCTCTCTCTGTCAGGTAGATTACAAGACAGAAAGCTAGATGTTTAACATGACATTAGTCTCTCTCTGTCAGGTAGAATACAAGACAGAAAGCTAGATGTTTAACATGACATTAGTCTCTCTCTGTCAAGTAGATTACAAGACAGAAAGCTAGATGTTTAACATGACATTAGTCTCTCTCTGTCAAGTAGATTACAAGACAGAAAGCTAGATGTTTAACATGACATTAGTCTCTCTCTGTCAGGTAGAATACAAGACAGAAAGCTAGATGTTTAACATGACATTAGTCTCTCTCTGTCAGGTAGAATACAAGACAGAAAGCTAGATGTTTAACATGACATTAGTCTCTCTCTGTCAGGTAGATTACAAGACAGAAAGCTAGATGTTTAACAGGACATAAGTCTCTCTCTATCAGGAAGAATAGAAGACAGAAAGCTAGATGTTTAACAGGACAAAAGGTTCTCTCTGTCAGGTAGAATACAAGACAGAAAGCTAGATGTTTAACAGGACAAAAGGTTCTCTCTGTCAGGTAGAATACAAGACAGAAAGCTAGATGTTTAACAGGACAAAAGGTTCTCTCTGTCAGGTAGAATAGAAGACAGAAAGCTAGATGTTTAACAGGACAAAAGGTTCTCTCTGTCAGGTAGAATAGAAGACAGAAAGCTAGATGTTTAACAGGACAAAAGGTTCTCTCTGTCAGGTAGAATACAAGACAGAAAGCTAGATGTTTAACAGGACAAAAGTCTCTATCAGGAAGAATGCAAGACAGAAAGCTAGATGTTTAACAGGACATAAGTCTCTCTCTATCAGGAAGAATGCAAGACAGAAAGCTAGATGTTTAACAGGACATAAGTCTCTCTCTATCAGGAAGAATGCAAGACAGAAAGCTAGATGTTTAACAGGACAAAAGGTTCTCTCTGTCAGGTAGAATACAAGACAGAAAGCTAGATGTTTAACAGGACAAAAGGTTCTCTCTGTCAGGTAGAATACAAGACAGAAAGCTAGATGTTTAACAGGACAAAAGGTTCTCTCTGTCAGGTAGAATAGAAGACAGAAAGCTAGATGTTTAACAGGACAAAAGGTTCTCTCTATCAGGAAGAATGCAAGACAGAAAGCTAGATGTTTAACAGGACATAAGTCTCTCTCTATCAGGAAGAATGCAAGACAGAAAGCTAGATGTTTAACAGGACATAAGTCTCTCTCTATCAGGAAGAATGCAAGACAGAAAGCTAGATGTTTAACAGGACAAAAGGTTCTCTCTGTCAGGTAGAATACAAGACAGAAAGCTAGATGTTTAACAGGACAAAAGGTTCTCTCTGTCAGGTAGAATACAAGACAGAAAGCTAGATGTTTAACAGGACAAAAGGTTCTCTCTGTCAGGTAGAATACAATACAGAAGGCTAGATGTTTAACAGGACATTAGATTTCTTCCTAGCAGTACCTTGGGAATGTTAGTGTCAGGAAGGGCCACTGCATCGTGCTGTTTCCAAATGGAAACTGTACAGGAACCTGATTGCCAAGCTAAACACTAACTGCTACCAGATGCACTTATACTGCTCTGGTTCCCCCTGCTCCTACTTACATTCACTTGCAAAAGAAATGGGAAAGCATAACATAATGGGTTTGTAATTAACTCTGGGTTTAGCTTTGTCAACAGTGATCATTTTGAGAATGTGATTTGATTAGAATCTCATTGTCTCTTTAGAAGTTAGAATACAGTATGCACTGCACATTTAATCAGTCATAATGGTACGTTCAAGGACTCAGAGACAAACAAACCAACCAACCATAGTTAATAAATTGATGTAAGTGACTCCTGACCGGTTTTGTTGTGTCTGTCCTCCAGGAGCCAGCCTGCACGTTGCAGACAGTAGATACTTCTGGTTCCACCACACCAACGGGGACACCATGTCTGTTCAGAGCCCCATAGAAATGAACCTGTGTTCAGCCCTGTGGGCGGTGGTGGCCTACGTAGTGGCTGACCTGGAGGAGATGCTGCCCAGGTAGTCCACTAGGACTGTCCTGCATCCCAAACGGCACCCTATCCCCTGTATAGTTTTGGGAGAAGAATGCACTATAGGGAATATGGTGCCATAAAAATGCTTTACTGTTGTTTGTCCTCCAGAAGGGCTTCCTGCAGTAACCTCTCTGTGAAATTATACCCCACTCTGGTTAAGTGGCTAAAGAAGAATTAACAGTGTGTATAAACCACAAAATGTACAAAATGGAATTAAGTATTTCTGGCATATTATTTCCAGTCAATTTCTTTTATAATGAACAGATATGTACTGCATGTTTCATGTTGACTGTCATTATGTCTAATCTGCCAATAAAGCTGTGCATTAATTAGTCCAAGGTGCACGTGTATTTTGACTCTCATTCATAGATGGAAGAGACTAAGGGGGACTTTTCTGGCAAACAGCCCAATTAGACCAAATCTAAAACTTGACCTTTAACCTAACCTTAACCTGACTTTGACCAATTCTGAAATTCAACATTTGTGTGCTGGTCAGGCACTTAGTTTTTTCCGGGCTTGGTAAGTTTAGACACAGGAAGTGATGGGGGTCTGGTGCCAGACTGGCCTGGTGACTGACAGGATAAACCTGGTTTACAAGGTGATAGCTTTATGACTTCCCTCTTCTCACCAGACCAGGCTATTCTATACTGAACAAAAATATAAACATGTAAAGACTTGTTCCCATGTTTCATGAGCTGAAATGAAAGATCCCTGAATTGTACTATACACACAAAAAGCTTATCTCTCATTTGTGCACAAATTTGTTTACAAACCTTTTCGTGAACATTTCTCCTTTGCCAAGAAAATCCATCCACCTAACAGGTATGGCATATCAAGAAGCTGATTAAACTGCATGATAATTACACAGGTGTACCTTGTGCTGGGGACAATAAAAGTCCACTCTAAAATGTGCTGTTTTGTGTCACAACACAATGTCACAGATGTCTCAAGTTTTGAGGGATCGTGCAATTGGCATGCTGACTGCAGGAATGTCCACCAGAGCTGTTGCCAGAGAATGTCATCTTTATTTCTCTACCATAAGCTGCCTCTGTCGTCTTAGAGAATTTGGCAGAATGTCCAACCGGCCTCACAATCGCAGACCACTTGTAACCATGCCAACCCAGGACCCTCCACACCCGGCTTCTTCACCTGCGGGATCGTCTGAGACCAGCCACCCGGACAGCTGATGAAACTGTGTGTTTGCACAAACTAAGAATTTCTGCAGAAACTGTCAGAAACCGTCTCAGGGAAGCTCATCTGCATGCTCGTTCCCCCCCACGGTTTTGGCCTGACTGCAGTTCGGAGTTGTTTTTATTTTATTTATTTTTATTTCACCTTTATTTAACCAGGTAGGCTAGTTGAGAACACCTTTATTTAACCAGGTAGGCTAGTTGAGAACACCTTTATTTAACCAGGTAGGCTAGTTGAGAACACCTTTATTTAACCAGGTAAGCTAGTTGAGAACAAGTTCTCATTTACAACTGCGACCTGGCCAAGATAAAGCGTAGCAATTCGACACATACAACAACACAGAGTTACACATGGAATAAACAAAACAGTCAATAATACAGTAGAAAACCTATATACAGTGTGTGCAAATGAGGTAGGATAAGAGAGGTAAGAAAATAAATAGTAACTGAATTCAGTGGGCAAATGCTCACCTTTGATGGCCACTGGCACGTTGGAGAAGTGTGCTCTTCATAGATGAATCCCGGTTTCAACTGTACAGGAAGATGGTGTATATGTCGTCGTGTGAGCGAGCGGTTTGTGAACAGAGTGCCTCGTGGTGGAGGTGGGGATATGGTATGGGCAGGCATAAGCTATGGACAACCAACTTAAATGCATTTATCGATGGCAATTTGAATCCACAGAGATCCTGAGACGAGATCCTAAGGCCCATTGTCGTATAATTCATCCTCCGCCATCACGTTCCAGCATGATGATGCACGGCCCCATCACGTAAGGATCTGTACACAATTCCTGGAAGCAGAAAATGTCCTAGTTCTTCCATAGCCTGCATACTCACCAGACATGTCACCCATTGGACATATTTGGGATTCTCTGGATGGACGTGTACGAGAGACAGCGTGTTCCAGTATTCACCAACTCCACACAGACATTGAAGAGGAGTGGGACAACATTCCACAGGCCACAATCAACAGCCTGATCAACTCTATGTAAAGGAGATGTTGCGCTGCATGAGGTTAATGGTGGTCACACCAAATACTGACTGGTTTTCTGATCCACTTGAATTTTTTGTTATCTGACCAACAAATGCATATCTTTATTCCCAGTCATGTGAAATCCATAGATTAGGGCCTAATTCATTTAGTTAAATTGACTGATTTACTTATCAGTGTGATTTGTGGGGCAACCAGACTATTATAGATGTCAGTCTCTCCTCTCACCAGACCAGACTATTATAGATGTCTCTCCTCTCATCAGACCAGACTATTATAGATGTCTCTCCTCTCATCAGACCAGACTATTATAGATGTCTCTCCTCTCACCAGACCAGACTATTATAGATGTCTCTCCTCTCACCAGACCAGACTATTATAGATGTCTCTCCTCTCACCAGACCAGACTAGTATAGATGTCTCTCCTCTCACCAGACCAGACTATTATAGATGTCTCTCCTCTCACCAGACCAGACTATTATAGATGTCTCTCCTCTCACCAGACCAGACTATTATAGATGTCTCTCCTCTCACCATACCAAACTATTATAGATGTCTCTCCTCTCACCAGACTATTATAGATGTCTCTCCTCTCACCAGACCAGACTATTATAGATGTCTCTCCTCTCACCAGACCAGACTATTATAGATGTCTCTCCTCTCACCAGACTATTATAGATGTCTCTCCTCTCACCAGACCAGACTATTATAGATGTCTCTCCTCTCACCAGACCAGACTATTATATATGTCTCTCCTCTCACCAGACTATTATAGATGTCTCTCCTCTCACCAGACCAGACTATTATAGATGTCTCTCCTCTCATCAGACCAGACTATTATAGATGTCTCTCCTCTCACCAGACCAGACTATTATAGATGTCTCCTCTCACCAGACCAGACTATTATAGATGTCTCTCCTCTCACCAGACTATTATAGATGTCTCTCCTCTCACCAGACCAGACTATTATAGATGTCTCTCCTCTCACCAGACCAGACTATTATAGATGTCTCTCCTCTCACCAGACCAGACTATTATAGATGTCTCTCCTCTCACCAGACTATTATAGATGTCTCTCCTCTCACCAGACCAGACTATTATAGATGTCTCTCCTCTCACCAGACTATTATAGATGTCTCTCCTCTCATCAGACCAGACTATTATAGATGTCTCTCCTCTCATCAGACCAGACTATTATAGATGTCTCTCCTCTCACCAGACCAGACTATTATAGATGTCTCTCCTCTCATCAGACCAGACTATTATAGATGTCTCTCCTCTCACCAGACCAGACTATTATAGATGTCTCTCCTCTCACCAGATCAGACTATTATAGATGTCTCTCCTCTCATCAGACCAGACTATTATAGATGTCTCTCCTCTCATCAGACCAGACTATTATAGATGTCTCTCCTCTCACCAGACCAGACTATTATAGATGTCTCTCCTCTCACCAGACCAGACTATTATAGATGTCTCTCCTCTCACCAGACTATTATAGATGTCTCTCCTCTCATCAGACCAGACTATTATAGATGTCTCTCCTCTCACCAGACCAGACTATTATAGATGTCTCTCCTCTCACCAGACCAGACTATTATAGATGTCTCTCCTCTCACCAGACCAGACTATTATAGATGTCTCTCCTCTCACCAGACCAGACTATTATAGATGTCAGGGGGCAATTAATTCATTTTAGTGCATCAATCCATGTAGGAGATGGAGACAGATGTATTAATTTAGTTCAGTCTGTATACGGTATGTGTTAACATCTTTACTTTGTTCAGTGTCCCCAGCTGGTCCAACCCTGGTTAGCATTGGTACCAGACTTCTCTCTTTCTCTCTCCTCTTTTTCTCTTCAAGTCACATAACCGCCAGACATCAAATAGGACTTTTTAATGAGTCTGGGGAATGTTTGAGGCGTCGTGCTGGGAGAGCCCTACAGTGTGCTCCTAACGTTGAGCCCACTGATGGATCTGTTCTAGATAGGAGAGGATAGCCAGCTGTGATGGGACTCCCATTCCTCTATGGTACACCACTACCTGCATACAGACACAGCAAACACCTTTACAAGATCACCATCTTATAGTGAAGACTATGACCCAGGGGAAATGATATTAAATGCTGTGGCTTCAGTCTGACGTCTTAATACTAGGGAGGTCACTCAACATGTCTCTGGCAGTATTTTATTGGTCCACACAGGGTAGCAGAAAGGTCAGTATTACTCTCATTGCATTTGATGTCACTGTGTGTAGGTGAGCTAAGTGAAACAACAAATTGTGCTTTTTAATCTTTTTTTTAAGCTTTTTTCTATCAAAATAGGTCTTATTTCTATGACAACTTCAAAACACGCATCAGTGGTATTTTCTCTAGCCATTACACATGCAATATATCAAGACGCCGTTGTTGTCTGGTGGCGTCTTGCTGTCTCTCTCCACTATAATGTTCTTCTCATGTGGAGAACATCCTGTGGTATCAGCCTCGTAGACCAGTGTTTGTTCCCTTCAGAGAGTAACAACCTCCCATACAGCTCTTCCTATCCTCCTCTCTTCCTCTCCTCCTCTCCTCCTCTCTTCCTCTCCTCCTCTCTTCCTCTCTTCCTCTCCTCCTCTAATCCTCTCCTCCTCTCCTCCTCTCCTCCTCTCTTCCTCTCCTCCTCTCTTCCTCTCCTCCTCTACTCCTCTCTTCCTCTACTCTTCTCTTTCTCTTCCTCTCCTCTTCTCCTCCTCTCCTCCTCTAATCATCTAATCCTGTTTTCCTCTCCTCCTCTACTCCTCTCTTCCTCTACTCTTCTCTTTCTCTTCCTCTCCTCTTCTAATCCTCTCTTCCTCTCCTCCTCTCTTCCTCTCTTCCTCTCTTCCTCTCCTCCTCTCTTCCTCTCCTCCTCTAATCCTCTCTTCGTCTCCTCCTCTAATCCTCTCTTCGTCTCCTCCTCTAATCCTCTCCTCCTCTAATCCTGTCCTCTAATCCTCTCCTCCTCCTCCTCTAATCCTGTCCTCCTCTAATCCTGTCCTCTCCTCCTCTCCTCCTCTAATCCTGTCCTCTAATCCTCTCCTCCTCCTCCTCTAATCCTCTCCTCCTCTAATCCTCTCCTCCTCCTCCTCTAATCCTCTCCTCCTCTAATCCTCTCCTCCTCCTCCTCTAATCCTCTCCTCCTCTAATCCTGTCCTCTCCTCCTCTCCTCCTCTAATCCTGTCCTCTAATCCTCTCCTCCTCCTCCTCTAATCCTCTCCTCCTCTAATCCTCTCCTCCTCCTCCTCCTCTAATCTTCTCCTCCTCTAATCTTCTCCTCCTCTAATCCTCTCCTCCTCCTCTAATCCTCTCCTCCTCCTCCTCTAATCCTCTCCTCCTCTAATACTGTCCTCTAATCCTCTCCTCCTCCTCCTCTAATCCTCTCCTCCTCCTCCTCTAATCCTGTCCTCTAATCCTCTCCTCCTCTAATCCTGTCCTCTAATCCTCTCCTCCTCCTCCTCTAATCCTCTCCTCCTCTAATCCTGTCCTCTAAACCTCTCCTCCTCCTCCTCCTCTAATCTTCTCCTCCTCTAATCCTCTCCTCCTCTAATCCTGTCCTCTAATCCTCTCCTCCTCCTCTAATCTTCTCCTCCTCTAATCATCTCCTCCTCTCCTCTTCTAATCCTCTCCTCCTCTCCTCCTCTAATCTTCTCCTCCTCTCCTCTTCTAATCCTCTCCTCCTCTAATCCTCTCTTCCTCTCTTCCTCTCCTCTTCTAATCCTCTCTTCCTCTCCTCTTCTAATCCTCTCTTCCTCTCTTCCTCTCCTCTTCTAATCCTCTCCTCCTCTCCTCTTCTAATCCTCTCCTCCTCTCCTCCTCTCCTCCTCTCTTCCTCTCCTCCTCCTCTCCTCTTCTAATCTTCTCCTCCTCTAATCCTCTCCTCCTCTCTTCCTCTCCTCCTCTCCTCTTCTAATCTTCTCCTCCTCTAATCCTCTCTTCCTCTCCTCCTCTCCTCCTCTCCTCCTCTCTTCCTCTCCTCCTCTCCTCTTCTAATCTTCTCCTCCTCTAATCCTCTAATCCTCTAATCCTCTCCTCCTCTAATCCTCTCCTCCTCCTCCTCTAATCCTCTCCTCCTCCTCCTCCTCTAATCTTCTCCTCCTCTAATCCTCTCCTCCTCCTCCTCTAATCCTCTCCTCCTCCTCCTCTAATCCTCTCCTCCTCTAATACTGTCCTCTAATCCTCTCCTCCTCCTCCTCTAATCCTCTCCTCCTCCTCCTCTAATCCTGTCCTCTAATCCTCTCCTCCTCCTCCTCTAATCCCCTCCTCCTCTAATCCTGTCCTCTAAACCTCTCCTCCTCCTCCTCTAATCTTCTCCTCCTCTAATCCTCTCCTCCTCTAATCCTGTCCTCTAATCCTCTCCTCCTCCTCCTCCTCCTCTAATCTTCTCCTCCTCTATTCATCTCCTCCTCTCCTCTTCTAATCTTCTCCTCCTCTCCTCTTCTAATCTTCTCCTCCTCTAATCCTGTTTTCCTCTCCTCCTCTAATCCTCTCTTCCTCTCCTCCTCTCCTCATCTAATCCTCCTCTCCTCCTCTCCTCCTCTCCTCTTCTAATCCTCTCCTCCTCTCCTCCTCTAATCCTCTCTTCCTCTCCTCTTCTAATCTTCTCCTCCTCTAATCCTCTCTTCCTCTCCTCCTCTCCTCTTCTAATCCTCTCCTCCTCTCCTCCTCTAATCCTCTCTTCCTCTCCTCCTCTAATCCTCTCCTCCTCTCCTCCTCTAATCCTCTCCTCCTCTCCTCTTCTAATCCTCTCCTCCTCTCCTCCTCTAATCTTCTCCTCCTCTCCTCTTCTAATCCTCTCTTCCTCTCCTCTTCTAATCCTCTCTTCCTCTCTTCCTCTCCTCTTCTAATCCTCTCCTCCTCTCCTCTTCTAATCCTCTCCTCCTCTCCTCCTCTCTTCCTCTCTTCCTCTCCTCTTCTAATCTTCTCCTCCTCTAATCCTCTCCTCCTCTCTTCCTCTCCTCCTCTCCTCTTCTAATCTTCTCCTCCTCTAATCCTCTCTTCCTCTCCTCCTCTCCTCCTCTCCTCCTCTCTTCCTCTCCTCCTCTCCTCCTCTCTTCCTCTCCTCCTCTCCTCTTCTAATCTTCTCCTCCTCTAATCCTCTCTTCCTCTCCTCCTCTCCTCCTCTCCTCCTCTCCTCATCTAATCCTCTAATCCTCTCTTCCTCTCCTCCTCTACTCTTCTAATCCTCTCCTCCTCTCCTCCTCTAATTTTATTTTATTTTTTATTTTACCTTTATTTAACCAGGTAGGCAAGTTGAGAACAAGTTCTCATTTACAATTGCGACCTGGCCAAGATAAAGCAAAGCAGTTCGACAGATAAAACGACACAGAGTTACACATGGAGTAAAAACAAACATACAGTCAATAATGCAGTATAAACAAGTCTATATACAATGTGAGGTGAGAAGGGAGGTAAAGGCAAAAAAGGCCATGATGGCAAAGTAAATACAATATAGCAAGTAAAATACTGGAATGGTAGTTTTGCAATGGAAGAATGTGCAAAGTAGAAATAAAAAATAATGGGGTGCAAAGGAGCAAAATAAATAAATAAATTAAAATTAAATACAGTTGGGAAAGAGGTAGTTGTTTGGGCTAAATTATAGGTGGGCTATGTACAGGTGCAGTAATCTGTGAGCTGCTCTGACAGTTGGTGCTTAAAGCTAGTGAGGGAGATAAGTGTTTCCAGTTTCAGAGATTTTTGTAGTTCGTTCCAGTCATTGGCAGCAGAGAACTGGAAGGAGAGGCGGCCAAAGAAAGAATTGGTTTTGGGGGTGACTAGAGAGATATACCTGCTGGAGCGTGTGCTACAGGTGGGAGATGCTATGGTGACCAGCGAGCTGAGATAAGGGGGGACTTTACCTAGCAGGGTCTTGTAGATGACATGGAGCCAGTGGGTTTGGCGACGAGTATGAAGCGAGGGCCAGCCAACGAGAGCGTACAGGTCGCAATGGTGGGTAGTATATGGGGCTTTGGTGATAAAACGGATTGCACTGTGATAGACTGCATCCAATTTGTTGAGTAGGGTATTGGAGGCTATTTTGTAAATGACATCGCCAAAGTCGAGGATTGGTAGGATGGTCAGTTTTACAAGGGTATGTTTGGCAGCATGAGTGAAGGATGCTTTGTTGCGAAATAGGAAGCCAATTCTAGATTTAACTTTGGATTGGAGATGTTTGATATGGGTCTGGAAGGAGAGTTTACAGTCTAACCAGACACCTAAGTATTTGTAGTTGTCCACGTATTCTAAGTCAGAGCCGTCCAGAGTAGTGATGTTGGACAGGCGGGTAGGTGCAGGTAGCGATCGGTTGAAGAGCATGCATTTAGTTTTACTTGTATTTAAGAGCAATTGGAGGCCACGGAAGGAGAGTTGTATGGCATTGAAGCTTGCCTGGAGGGTTGTTAACACAGTGTCCAAAGAAGGGCCGGAAGTATACAGAATGGTGTCGTCTGCGTAGAGGTGGATCAGGGACTCACCAGCAGCAAGAGCGACCTCATTGATGTATACAGAGAAGAGAGTCGGTCCAAGAATTGAACCCTGTGGCACCCCCATAGAGACTGCCAGAGGTCCGGACAGCAGACCCTCCGATTTGACACACTGAACTCTATCAGAGAAGTAGTTGGTGAACCAGGCGAGGCAATCATTTGAGAAACCAAGGCTGTCGAGTCTGCCGATGAGGATATGGTGATTGACAGAGTCGAAAGCCTTGGCCAGATCAATGAATACGGCTGCACAGTAATGTTTCTTATCGATGGCGGTTAAGATATCGTTTAGGACCTTGAGCGTGGCTGAGGTGCACCCATGACCAGCTCTGAAACCGGATTGCATAGCAGAGAAGGTATGGTGAGATTCGAAATGGTCGGTAATCTGTTTGTTGACTTGGCTTTCGAAGACCTTAGAAAGGCACGGTAGGATGGATATAGGTCTGTAGCAGTTTGGGTCAAGAGTGTCCCCCCCTTTGAAGAGGGGGATGACCGCAGCTGCTTTCCAATCTTTGGGAATCTCAGACGACACGAAAGAGAGGTTGAACAGGCTAGTAATAGGGGTGGCAACAATTTCGGCAGATAATTTTAGGAAGAAAGGGTCCAGATTGTCTAGCCCGGCTGATTTGTAGGGGTCCAGATTTTGCAGCTCTTTCAGAACATCAGCTGAATGGATTTGGGAGAAGGAGAAATGGGGAAGGCTTGGGCGAGTTGCTGTTGGGGGTGCAGTGCTGTTGTCCGGGGTAGGAGTAGCCAGGTGGAAAGCATGGCCAGCCGTAGAAAAATGCTTATTGAAATTCTCAATTATGGTGGATTTATCAGTGGTGACAGTGTTTCCTATCTTCAGTGCAGTGGGCAGCTGGGAGGAGGTGTTCTTATTCTCCATGGACTTTACAGTGTCCCAGAACTTTTTTGAGTTAGTGTTGCAGGAAGCAAATTTCTGCTTGAAAAAGCTAGCCTTGGCTTTTCTAACTGCCTGTGTATAATGATTTCTAGCTTCCCTGAACAGCTGCATATCACGGGGGCTGTTCGATGCTAATGCAGAACGCCATAGGATGTTTTTGTGTTGGTTAAGGGCAGTCAGGTCTGGGGAGAACCAAGGGCTATATCTGTTCCTGGTTCTAAATTTCTTAAATGGGGCATGTTTATTTAAGATGGTTAGGAAGGCATTTCAAAAAAATATCCAGGCATCCTCTACTGACGGGATGAGATCAATATCCTTCCAGGATACCCCGGCCAGGTCGATTAGAAAGGCCTGCTCGCAGAAGTGTTTCAGGGAGCGTTTTACAGTGATGAGTGGAGGTCGTTTGACCGCTGACCCATTACGGATGCAGGCAATGAGGCAGTGATCGCTGAGATCTTGGTTGAAGACAGCAGAGGTGTATTTAGAGGGGAAGTTGGTTAGGATGATATCTATGAGGGTGCCCGTGTTTAAGGTTTTGGGGAGGTACCTGGTAGGTTCATTGATTATTTGTGTGAGATTGAGGGCATCAAGTTTAGATTGTAGGATGGCTGGGGTGTTAAGCATGTTCCAGTTTAGGTCGCCTAGCAGCACGAACTCTGAAGATAGATGGGGGGCAATCAGTTCACATATGGTGTCCAGAGCACAGCTGGGGGCAGAGGGTGGTCTATAGCAGGCGGCAACGGTGAGAGACTTGTTTTTAGAGAGGTGGATTTTTAAAAGTAGAAGTTCAAATTGTTTGGGTACAGACCTGGATAGTAGGACAGAACTCTGCAGGCTATCTTTGCAGTAGATTGCAACACCGCCCCCTTTGGCAGTTCTATCTTGTCTGAAAATGTTGTAGTTTGGAATTAAAATGTCTGAGTTTTTGGTGGTCTTCCTAAGCCAGGATTCAGACACAGCTAGAACATCCGGGTTGGCAGAGTGTGCTAAAGCAGTGAATAGAACAAACTTAGGGAGGAGGCTTCTGATGTTAACATGCATGAAACCAAGGCTATTACGGTTACAGAAGTCGTCAAAAGAGAGCGCCTGGGGAATAGGAGTGGAGCTAGGCACTGCAGGGCCTGGATTCACCTCTACATCGCCAGAGGAACATAGGAGGAGTAGAATAAGGGTACGGCTAAAAGCTATGAGAATTGGTCGTCTAGAACGTCTGGAACATAGAGTAAAAGGAGGTTTCTGGGGGCGATAAAATAGCATCAAGGTATAATGTACAGACAAATGTATGGTAGGATGTGAATACAGTGGAGGTAAACCTAGGTATTGAGTGATGAAGAGAGAGATATTGTCTCTAGAAACATCGTTGAAACCAGGAGATGTCATTGCATGTGTGGGTGGTGGAACTAATAGGTTGGATAAGGTATAGTGAGCAGGACTAGAGGCTCTACAGTGAAATAAGCCAATAAACACTAACCAGAACAGAAATGGACAAGACATATTGACATTAAGGAGAGGCATGCTTAGTCGAGTGATCAAAAGGGTCCGGTGAGTGGAGAGGTTGGTTGGTGATTTAGACAGCTAGCCAGGGCATCGGTAGCAAGCTAGCATAGGATGGAGGTCTGTTGTTAGCCACCTCCTGCGTTCCGTCAGTAGATTAGTGGGGTTCCGTGTGGTAGAGGGGATCAATCCAAATCACACAACAACAACAAAAATAAAAACAATAGATATAGTTATAGAGGCTCAAGAAGAAAACATAATAATAATAATAATAATAAATAAAAAAATAAAATAAAAATATAAAAAAATTGTCCGATTGTCTATTCAGATAGCAGCCGGTAAGACAGCTAACGGTTAGCAGGCCGCAGATGGGCGTTCAGGAGCCAGCCGAATAACTCCTTCGGGTAGATAACGTCGGCAGTCCAGTTGTGAAGGCCCGGTGGGGCTCCGCGAAGGCAGCAAAACGGGTCCGGATAGGCGACTGCAGCCCAGGTGCGATTGATGGAACTCAGGAGTGATTGACGGAGCTTGCTAGCTCCGGAACAATTGATGTTTGCTCCGGAATCGACGAAGGCCGATAGTCACACGGATAGCAGCTAGCTAGCTGTGAGATCCGGGCATGAATGTCCAGAGAGCAGTCGAAATCCAGGGACATGGAGAGAAAAATTGGTCCGGTATGCTCCGCTCCGAGCCGCGCTGCGCCGTACAGAACTGGCGATAGACTTTCGAGCCAAAGGATAGCCGATGACCACAAACCGTGGTTAGCTGAACACCAACGACTTACCAGTAAAGGAGCCAACTAGCTTCTGAACTAGCTTCTGGATTAGCTTCTGGCTAGTTTCAGGCCAGCCTCCTGGAGTTTCTGGCTAGCTTCTTGGAGGATTACAGATCTGAGGTAAATAATACTTTTTTATAAATATACATTGGTGAGGCGGGTTGCAGGAGAGTGTTTTGAAGATGAGTTGATGGAAAATAAAAATAAAATGTATGTGAAAAAGTTGTAAATATATATATATACAGGACACGACAAGACGAGGACAAAAGACGTCTGAACTGCTATGCCACCTTGGAGAAACAGAGTTTGATGTGGCTGTCGACAGGCTGGTCTTTTAAGTCTTTCTGGAGCTATCAGTCCCTGCACCCTGGGCAGTGGTTTCCTCCCCACTAATCAGCACTTTACACAATGCACACACACATATATACACACACACACACACACACACACACACAAAAATCCTCTAATCCTCCTCTCCTCTTCTAATCCTCTCCTCCTCTACTCTTCTAATCCTCTCCTCCTCTCCTCCTCTAATCCTCTCTTCCTCTCTTCCTCTATTCTTCTAATCTTCTCCTCCTCTCCTCCTCTAATCCTCTCTTCCTCTCTTCCTGTCCTCCGCTCCTCCTCTCCTCCTCTCCTCATCTAATCCTCTAATCCTCCTCTCCTCTTCTAATCCTCTCCTCCTCTCCTCCTCTAATCCTCTCTTCCTCTCCTCCTCTAATCCTCTCCTCCTCTCCTCCTCTCCTCTTCTAATCCTCTCCTCCTCTACTCTTCTAATCTTCTCCTCCTCTAATCCTCTCTTCCTCTCCTCCTCTCCTCTTCTAATCCTCTCCTCCTCTCCTCCTCTAATCCTCTCTTCCTCTCCTCCTCTCCTCCTCTAATCCTCTCCTCCTCTCCTCCTCTAATCCTCTCCTCCTCTCCTCTTCTAATCCTCTCCTCCTCTCCTCCTCTAATCTTCTCCTCCTCTAATCCTCTAATCCTCTAATCCTCTCCTCCTCCTCCTCTAATCCTCTCCTCCTCTAATCCTCTCCTCCTCCTCCTCCTCTAATCTTCTCCTCCTCTAATCTTCTCCTCCTCTAATCCTCTCCTCCTCCTCCTCTAATCCTCTCCTCCTCCTCCTCTAATCCTCTCCTCCTCTAATACTGTCCTCTAATCCTCTCCTCCTCCTCCTCTAATCCTCTCCTCCATCCTCTCTTCCTCTCCTCCTCTCCTCATCTAATCCTCCTCTCCTCCTCTCCTCCTCTCCTCTTCTAATCCTCTCCTCCTCTAATCCTCTCTTCCTCTCCTCTTCTAATCTTCTCCTCCTCTAATCCTCTCTTCCTCTCCTCCTCTCCTCTTCTAATCCTCTCCTCCTCTAATCCTCTCTTCCTCTCCTCCTCTAATCCTCTCCTCCTCTCCTCCTCTAATCCTCTCCTCCTCTCCTCCTCTCCTCTTCTAATCCTCTCCTCCTCTACTCTTCTAATCCTCTCCTCCTCTCCTCCTCTAATCCTCTCTTCCTCTCTTCCTCTATTCTTCTAATCTTCTCCTCCTCTCCTCCTCTAATCCTCTCTTCCTCTCTTCCTGTCCTCCGCTCCTCCTCTCCTCCTCTCCTCCTCTCCTCATCTAATCCTCTAATCCTCTAATCCTCCTCTCCTCTTCTAATCCTCTCCTCCTCTCCTCCTCTAATCCTCTCTTCCTCTCCTCCTCTAATCCTCTCCTCCTCTCCTCCTCTCCTCTTCTAATCCTCTCCTCCTCTACTCTTCTAATCCTCTCCTCCTCTAATCCTCTCTTCCTCTCTTCCTCTATTCTTCTAATCTTCTCCTCCTCTCCTCCTCTAATCCTCTCTTCCTCTCTTCCTGTCCTCCGCTCCTCCGCTCCTCCTCTCCTCCTCTCCTCATCTAATCCTCTAATCCTCCTCTCCTCCTCTAATCCTCTCTTCCTCTCCTCCTCTCCTCCTCTAATCCTCTCCTCCTCTCTTGCTCTACTCTTCTCTTCCGGTTATTACTACATCTTGGCAGCTCCAGACCAGACCAGGACCCCATGAAAGCAGTCATGAAAGCACTAGCATTTATCTGGCTTATTCTACAAAGGAAACCAAAGACTTGGAAGAACTAATCTCCATGTTGACTGAACATCAGCCAGACATTTCAGAACCGTTCTTATGCATATGATGTCGATCTATAGAGACGACTGTTTATGGTTAGTGTGAGTAATACACCTACCGCTAATTCAGTTAAACATTTTTACCAAACAGAGGGTCTGTCCAAAATAGCACCCTATTCCCTATGTAGTGTGCTATAGAGGGAATAGGGTGCCATTTGGGACGCAGGTAAGATTGCGACAAAATCGTAAACCAGGGGTGTCAAACATGCATTGGGTAAAAATAAAAACAAACTGAATATACTTTAAAATGACTAAAACCAAATGGAATGTTTATACATGATAATGGAGCTACATTCATACAGTATCTTGACTGTGTCCAGCTCACTGATAATCACTACATTCATATACAGCATCTTGACTGTGTCCAGCTCACTGATAATCACTACATTCATATACAGCATCTTGACTGTGTCCAGCTCACTGATAATCACTACATTCATATACAGCATCTTGACTGTGTCCAGCTCACTAATAATCACTACATTCATACAATATCTTGACTGTGTCCAGCTCACTGATAATCACTACATTCATACAACATCTTGACTGTGTCCAGCTCACTGATAATCACTACATTCATACAGTATCTTGACTGTATCCAGCTCACTGATAATCACTACATTCATATACAGCATCTTGACTGTGTCCAGCTCACTGATAATCACTACATTCATATACAGCATCTTGTCTGTGTCCAGCTCACTGATAATCACTACATTCATATACAGCATCTTGACTGTGTCCAGCTCACTGATCATCACTACATTCATACAGCATCTTGACTGTGTCCAGCTCACTGATAATCACTACATTCATACAACATCTTGACTGTGTCCAGCTCACTGATAATCACTACATTCATACAGTATCTTGACTGTGTCCAGCTCACTGATAATCACTACATTCATATACAGCATCTTGACTGTGTCCAGCTCACTGATAATCACTACATTCATATACAGCATCTTGACTGTGTCCAGCTCACTGATAATCACTACATTCATATACAGCATCTTGACTGTGTCCAGCTCACTGATAATCACTACATTCATACAGTATCTTGACTGTGTCCAGCTCACTGATAATCACTACATTCATACAGTATCTTGACTGTGTCCAGCTCACTGATAATCACTACATTCATACAGTATCTTGACTGTGTCCAGCTCACTGATAATCACTACATTCATATACAGCATCTTGACTGTGTCCAGCTCACTGATAATCACTACATTCATACAGTATCTTGACTGTGTCCAGCTCACTGATAATCACTACATTCATATACAGCATCTTGACTGTGTCCAGCTCACTGATAATCACTACATTCATATACAGCATCTTGACTGTGTCCAGCTCACTGATAATCACTACATTCATATACAGCATCTTGACTGTGTCCAGCTCACTGATAATCACTACATTCATACAGTATCTTGACTGTGTCCAGCTCACTGATAATCACTACATTCATACAGTATCTTGACTGTGTCCAGCTCACTGATAATCACTACATTCATACAGTATCTTGACTGTGTCCAGCTCACTGATAATCACTACATTCATACAGTATCTTGACTGTGTCCAGCTCACTGATAATCACTACATTCATATACAGCATCTTGACCGTGTCCAGCTCACTGATAATCACTACATTCATAAAGTATATTGACTGTGTCCAGCTCACTGATAATCACTACATTCATACAGTATCTTGACTGTGTCCAGCTCACTGATAATCACTACATTCATATACAGCATCTTGACTGTGTCCAGCTCACTGATAATCACTACATTCATACAGTATCTTGACTGTGTCCAGCTCACTGATAATCACTACATTCATACAGTATATTGACTGTGTCCAGCTCACTGATAATCACTACATTCATACAGTATCTTGACTGTGTCCAGCTCACTGATAATCACTACATTCATATACAGCATCTTGACTGTGTCCAGCTCACTGATAATCACTACATTCATACAGTATCTTGACTGTGTCCAGCTCACTGATAATCACTACATTCATACAGTATATTGACTGTGTCCAGCTCACTGATAATCACTACATTCATACAGTATATTGACTGTGTCCAGCTCACTGATAATCACTACATTCATACAGTATCTTGACTGTGTCCAGCTCACTGATAATCACTACATTCATACAGTATCTTGACTGTGTCCAGCTCACTGATAATCATCCAAATGGAAGCTAGACAGTTGGGGAGCATCGAAGAAAAAAAAACACGTTTTTGTGCAAATTTTGACTTTGAGGAAATATAACACATGTTCAGTGCAGCCCTCCAGACCTCGTTGAAGACCGAATGCAGCCCCCAGGGCAAAATGAGTTTGACACTCCTGCCGTAAACAATGAGCATGCTTCGGGCATGGAAGCTTATCTCCCTAGCTAGTCAGGGGAAAGGTATTTGGAGTCGACCTAGCGAGAGTAGAGCAGCTGGAAGCTTATCTCCCGAGCTAGTCAGGGGAAAGGTATTTGGAGTCGACCTAGTGAGAGGAGAGCAGCTGGAAGCTTATCTCCCTAGCTAGTCAGGGGAAAGGTAGTTGGAGTCGACCTAGCGAGAGGAGAACAGCTGGAAGCTTATCTCCCTAGCTAGTCAGGGGAAAGGTAGTTGGAGTCGACCTAGCGAGAGGAGAGCAGCTGGAAGCTTATCTCCCTAGCTAGTCAGGGGAAAGGTAGTTGGAGTCGACCTAGCGAGAGGAGAGCAGCTGGAAGCTTATCTCCCTAGCTAGTCAGGGGAAAGGTAGTTGGAGTCGACCTAGCGAGAGGAGAGCAGCTGGAAGCTTATCTCCCGAGCTAGTCAGGGGAAAGGTAGTTGGAGTCGACCTAGCGAGAGGAGAGCAGCTGGAAGCTTATCTCCCTAGCTAGTCAGGGGAAAGGTAGTTGGAGTCGACCTAGCGAGAGGAGAGCAGCTGGAAGCTTATCTCCCGAGCTAGTCAGGGGAAAGGTAGTTGGAGTCGACCTAGCGAGAGGAGAACAGCTGGAAGCTTATCTCCCTAGCTAGTCAGGGGAAAGGTAGTTGGAGTCGACCTAGCGAGAGGAGAACAGCTGGAAGCTTATCTCCCTAGCTAGTCAGGGGAAAGGTAGTTGGAGTCGACCTAGCGAGAGGAGAACAGCTGGAAGCTTATCTCCCTAGCTAGTCAGGGGAAAGGTAGTTGGAGGCGACCTAGCGAGAGGAGAGCAGCTGGAAGCTTATCTCCCGAGCTAGTCAGGGGAAAGGTAGTTGGAGGCGACCTAGCGAGAGGAGAGCAGCTGGAAGCTTATCTCCCGAGCTAGTCAGGGGAAAGGTAGTTGGAGTCGACCTAGCGAGAGGAGAGCAGCTGGAAGCGTTTACTTCAGTTAGAGCATGTCAGCACCAACTGTGATGTCAGGATTTGTCAGTCAACCAGAGGGAGTGATTGTGAAAACAAAGGCGACCCACTCACACTCTGACTCACAGACAGGTTGATTGCCAAATTGCATCCTATTCCCTATATAGCACAGTAGTGCACTATATAGGGAATAAGGTGCAATCTTGTACAGACACACTGTGTACTTCTAGGTAACACATTACATTTCCATGTTGTGTAATAGGGAAGCCAGGAGGTGAAGAAGCCTCCTGACGTACTAGTTAGTAGAGGGCTAGGTCTCCTGTTATACCCTAAGGCTTTCAGATCATCCTGTTGATTAATCACAGCAATAAAGCCATGTGGGGGAAAGCCCTTGATCAATCGTGTTCTTTCACCAAGTATTGGAGGGAGATTTGTTAAAATGTTATGAGAACATTAGTTATCATATTTAATTGATCTGTCCAGAAACCAAACAATGTACAATAAAACGTATTGTTGTCCAACTGTACGTAGCCTCTAGTCAAGTACATACTAGTGCTTAGCTTTCTTTATTCTCATCCAGGGTAGAGTTTTGTACTCCCTCTCTATTTAAACTTCAGCCTTTAGATATCGATACCTTACCTTTTGCACACCAGAGAGCTACATAGGATAGAAGGCACCTGAATAGAGCTACGTAGGATAGAAGCCACCTGAATAGAGCTACGTAGGATAGAAGCCACCTGAATAGAGCTACGTAGGATAGAAGCCACCTGAATAGAGCTACGTAGGATAGAAGCCACCTGAATAGAGCTACATAGGATAGAAGCCACCTGAATAAAGCTACATAGGATAAAAGCCACCTGAATAGAGCTACATAGGATATAAGCCACCTGAATAAAGCTACATAGGATAGAAGCCACCTGAATAGAGCTACGTAGGATAGAAGCCACCTGAATAAAGCTACATAGGATAGAAGCCACCTGAATAGAGCTACGTAGGATAGAAGCCACCTGAATAGAGCTACGTAGGATAGAAGGCACCTGAATAGAGCTACGTAGGATAGAAGGCACCTGAATAGAGCTACATAGGATAGAAGCCACCTGAATAGAGCTACGTAGGATAGAAGCCACCTGAATAGAGCTACGTAAGACAGAAGCCACCTGAATAGAGCTACGTAGGATAGAAGCCACCTGAATAGAGCTACGTAGGATAGAAGCCACCTGAATAGAGCTACGTAGGACAGAAGCCACCTGAATAGAGCTACGTAGGACAGAAGCCACCTGAATAGAGCTACGTAGGACAGAAGCCACCTGAATAGAGCTACGTAGGATAGAAGCCACCTGAATAGAGCTACGTAAGACAGAAGCCACCTGAATAGAGCTACGTAGGATAGAAGCCACCTGAATAGAGCTACGTAGGACAGAAGCCACCTGAATAGAGCTACGTAGGACAGAAGCCACCTGACGAGAATCAACAAGTAGTGAAAGCAGCCTCAGGGCTCTGCAGCATATGAGTTAAATGGAATACCAAATGTACATTTTACTAGATGCTCTTATCCATAGCAACTTACAGTAATGAGTGCATACTTTTTCATACTGGTCCCACATGGGAATCGAACCCACAACCATGATATTGCAAGCACCATGTTCTACCAACTGAGCCACATGGGACCCTAAAAAATGGTTAAATCTTACCCTCCATTAACTGGTATAACAGAATATGTAGAGGACTGGTTAAATCTCACCCTCCATTAACTGGTAGAACAGAATATGTAGAGGACTAGTTAAATCTCACCCTCCATTAACTGGTAGAACAGAATATGTAGAGGACTAGTTAAATCTCACCCTCCATTAACTGGTAGAACAGAATATGTAGAGGACTGGTTGAACTAAGAGCCTAAATGCATTGTTATGTAGATGGTTAGTCCTCTAGTGGATTGAATGGAGACCAGCTTGGGGAATGAGTGGAATTGTCTGGAGAGGATTATCATTGGGCAGACAGACAGTAAAACACCTCCAGGATGTTTAGGTCCGTGTCAGTGGAGATGTTAAGGACGGCAGATAGGTGGGTCATGTTTCCGCCTGCTCCTCTCTCTCTCGAGCCCGTTGGGGAGTTGCAGTAAAGAGACAAGATTGAAATCAGGGAGAAAAGTCATAATAATGATGTCATAAAAGCATTGTAAATGTAGAACCATTCAGATTTAGTGAAATAGTTGGTCCCACATGAGTGAACTTACTGCACAACAATACAAGTATTGGAACAGGGAGCAAACAGTCAGTTTGAAGGTTGAACCTCACACAAACACTAGTACAGAAGTCATCTGACAGATGGTCTTTCCTCCCCCAGAGTGTTTTGACTTGGGGGTTTCACAATAACACTTTTAAAGGAGACGCTGGCCTGCAGATAATGTCTCTAAAGTGTTGCTGTTTGGACATGGTAGGAAGAGAGGAACCACCAAGCAGTCAGACTGCAGATAATGTCTCTAAAGTGTTGCTGTTTGGACATGGTAGGAAGAGAGGAAACACCAAGCAGTCAGACTGCAGATAATGTCTCTAAAGTGTTGCTGTTTGGACATGGTAGGAAGAGAGGAAACACCAAGCAGTCACACTGCAGATAATGTCTCTAACGTGTTGCTGTTTGGACATGGTAGGAAGAGAGGAAACACCAAGCAGTCAGACTGCAGATAATGTCTCTAAAGTGTTGCTGTTTGGACATGGTAGGAAGAGAGGAAACACCAAGCAGTCAGACTGCAGATAATGTCTCTAAAGTGTTGCTGTTTGGACATGGTAGGAAGAGAGGAAACACCAAGCAGTCAGACTGCAGATAATGTCTCTAAAGTGTTGCTGTTTGGACATGGTAGGAAGAGAGGAAACACCAAGCAGCCAGACTGCAGATAATGTCTCTAAAGTGTTGCTGTTTGGACATGGTAGGAAGAGAGGAAACACCAAGCAGTCAGACTGCAGATAATGTCTCTAAAGTGTTGCTGTTTGGACATGGTAGGAAGAGAGGAAACACCAAGCAGTCAGACTGCAGATAATGTCTCTAAAGTGTTGCTGTTTGGACATGGTAGGAAGAGAGGAAACACCAAGCAGCCAGACTGCAGATAATGTCTCTAAAGTGTTGCTGTTTGGACATGGTAGGAAGAGAGGAAACACCAAGCAGTCAGACTGCAGATAATGTCTCTAAAGTGTTGCTGTTTGGGCATGGTAGGAAGAGAGGAAACACCAAGCAGTCAGACTGCAGATAATGTCTCTAAAGTGTTGCTGTTTGGACATGGTAGGAAGAGAGGAAACACCAAGCAGTCACACTGCAGATAATGTCTCTAACGTGTTGCTGTTTGGACATGGTAGGAAGAGAGGAAACACCAAGCAGTCACACTGCAGATAATGTCTCTAAAGTGTTGCTGTTTGGACATGGTAGGAAGGGAGGAAACACCAAGCAGTCAGACTGCAGATAATGTCTCTAAAGTGTTGCTGTTTGGACATGGTAGGAAGAGAGGAAACACCAAGCAGTCAGACTGCAGATAATGTCTCTAAAGTGTTGCTGTTTGGACATGGTAGGAAGAGAGGAAACACCAAGCAGTCAGACTGCAGATAATGTCTCTAAAGTGTTGCTGTTTGGACATGGTAGGAAGAGAGGAAACACCAAGCAGTCACACTGCAGAAATGAAGTGACTGATGATGGTAAAGATCCTAAAGCTGCATTTAATTCTCCTGAGCACCGCCAGATATCAGAGAACGGACCCAGACTCCAGGCCCACAGACAGACTCAGTGAAGAACAGAAAGAATAACCATCAAGAGCAGGAAGTTAAATGAGGAATGTCTGTGAATGGATGTAAAAGTTACTTGTGAAAAGGTTCTAGTTCTGTCCCCTTGGTCACTACATTAGTCAATGTCAGACCCTCACTGGAAACACACAGGAACTCAGTGGAGAACTGCCACTTGGAGCCAGGGGTAAAGATTGTGTTACTCTGATGCCCTGTTGAGCCCTGGCATGCATAGCCATGTGGTTTCACAAAGGTTGCATTTTCCTCCCCACAAGGAGAGGGTGAGAAAACAAACAATCTATCAGGACTTTCCCTGTGCCCGTTGGAGTGATGTCAGAGCTGGGATCCATTCCTGTCAGTTGAATTCGACATAGGACTTCCCCTGTGCCCGTTGGAATGATGTCAGAGCTGGGATCCATTCCATTCCTGTCAGTTGAATTGGACATAGGACTTCCCCTGTGCCTGTTGGAATGATGTCAGAGCTGGGATCCATTCCTGTCAGTTGAATTGGACATAGGACTTCCCCTGTGCCCGTTGGAATGATGTCAGAGCTGGGATCCATTCCTGTCAGTTGAATTGGACATAGGTCTTCCCCTGTGCCCGTTGGAATGATGTCAGAGCTGGGATCCATTCCTGACAGTTGAATTGGACATAGGACTTCCCCTGTGCCCGTTGGAGTGATGTCAGAGCTGGGATCCATTCCTGTCAGTTGAATTGGACATAGGACTTCCCCTGTGCCCGTTGGAAAGATGTCCGAGCTGGGATCCATTCCTGTCAGTTGAATTGGACATAGGACTTCCCCTGTGCCCGTTGGAATGATGTCAGAGCTGGGATCCATTCCTGTCAGTTGAATTGGACATAGGACTTCCCCTGTGCCCGTTGGAATGATGTCAGAGCTGGGATCCATTCCTGACAGTTGAATTGGACATAGGACTTCCCCTGTGCCCGTTGGAGTGATGTCAGAGCTGGGATCCATTCCTGTCAGTTGAATTGGACATAGGACTTCCCCTGTGCCCGTTGGAAAGATGTCAGAGCTGGGATCCATTCCTGTCAGTTGAATTGGACATAGGACTTCCCCTGTGCCCGTTGGAATGATGTCAGAGCTGGGATCCATTCCTGTCAGTTGAATTGGACATAGGACTTCCCCTGTGCCCGTTGGAATGATGTCAGAGCTGGGATCCATTCCTGTCAGTTGAATTGGACATAGGACTTCTGCTTCCTTTGAGTGCAACTCCATGTCTAAATTGCCTGGAATTTAGATGCAATTGACCCCAATTCATGTATTTTTCTGTCACGAGGGTCATTAAGCAGAAGACGAACATGTTTAAAGGAAACTCGATATATAATTGAACATAATTAAAATTCTTCATCCACTGTCTTTTCAAGGCTCTGAATAACGATGAAATGAGGGCAACGTCTTTTTGCCTTGTGTTTACATGAAACAAACCAAGAGTTAGGATAACATGCTGGGGCTTGTTGATATGTCTGCAATGTAAACAGACCAGACAGACATGTCTAACAGTCACTTCCTTTTAATCATAGCACCAGTTCAGTCTGTGTATATGTTACGTACATCCCTTGGAAGAAACTGTCTGAAAGGGTTTGCATAATTCATAGAAAGAAAAATGATCTCTACGCTGATGCAACCCTGAGCAAGACTGAAAGGATGATATTACTGTCTGTCTGAAAATGTTTACTGATGTGCCGCTGACCTCTTAAATAGATGTTGCTCTAATAGGGATGTTTAACTGGAGCTGACCTCTTAAATAGATGTTGCTCTAATAGTGATGTTTAACTGGAGCTGACCTCTTAAATAGATGTTGATCTAATAGTGATGTTTAACTGGAGCTGACCTCTTAAATAGATGTTGATCTAATAGTGATGTTTAACTGGAGCTGACCTCTTAAATAGATGTTGCTCTAATAGTGATGTTTAACTGGAGCTGACCTCTTAAATAGATGTTGATCTAATAGGGATGTTTAACTGGAGCTGACCTCTTAAATAGATGTTGATCTAATAGTGATGTTTAACTGGAGCTGACCTCTTAAATAGATGTTGCTCTAATAGTGATGTTTAACTGGAGCTGACCTCTTAAATAGATGTTTCTCTAATAGTGATGTTTAACTGGAGCTGACCTCTTAAATAGATGTTGATCTAATAGGGATGTTTAACTGGAGCTGACCTCTTAAATAGATGTTGCTCTAATAGTGATGTTTAACTGGAGCTGACCTCTTAAATAGATGTTGATCTAATAGTGATGTTTAACTGGAGCTGACCTCTTAAATAGATGTTGATCTAATAGGGATGTTTAACTGGAGCTGACCTCTTAAATAGATGTTGATCTAATAGTGATGTTTAACTGGAGCTGACCTCTTAAATAGATGTTGCTCTAATAGTGATGTTTAACTGGAGCTGACCTCTTAAATAGATGTTGATCTAATAGTGATGTTTAACTGGAGCTGACCTCTTAAATAGATGTTGATCTAATAGTGATGTTTAACTGGAGCTGACCTCTTAAATAGATGTTGCTCTAATAGTGATGTTTAACTGGAGCTGACCTCTTAAATAGATGTTGATCTAATAGTGATGTTTAACTGGAGCTGACCTCTTAAATAGATGTTGATCTAATAGTGATGTTTAACTGGAGCTGACCTCTTAAATAGATGTTGCTCTAATAGTGATGTTTAACTGGAGCTGACCTCTTAAATAGATGTTGATCTAATAGTGATGTTTAACTGGAGCTGACCTCTTAAATAGATGTTGATCTAATAGTGATGTTTAACTGGAGCTGACCTCTTAAATAGATGTTGCTCTAATAGGGATGTTTAACTGGAGCTGACCTCTTAAATAGATGTTGATGTAATAGGGATGTTTAACTGGAGCTGACCTCTTAAATAGATGTTGCTCTAATAGTGATGTTTAACTGGAGCTGTAGCAGGTATCTTAGCCAACACCTTTAGTACATAGAGATCATTTAACAGTAAAGGTCATTGTCTGTTCAAAAAGCAGGGGGTTTCTTTTGAGGGGAGGTAGCGATGTTATTCGTCATATATCAGATAATTGACGCTGAATTTTTCAGAACAATGTTGCCCTTTCAATTTGGAAAGTGGGTTATGCTATTTATCTTGATTGAGCTTCTGTGGTCATATTATCTGTGGTCACATTATCTGTGGTCACATTCTGGAATTCAATAGCATCATATAAATGGTGGAGGTTCTGTGTGTTTCCAACAGAGAGACTGAGGTTGAGATGGAATGTTCATAATGGAATTTTCATTTATTTACCCAAGATTCTAGTTCCAGCACGTAGCCCACAAGTACCCTCACAAGCCACAATGATGTGGGAGCTAGATGCAGGCTGGCCTCATTACTGTGCTGTTGGCCCAGAGATAATATACAGTATGTTTAGCAAAAACACTGCTTCTTCACTTCTCTGGGAAAACAAAGAAAACAAACACTACAGCAGCACTGAGACAAAGTAAGAGCAGAACTCCCCGGGCAAAGATAAGACTGCTTTATAAACGACTGGTGTTAGCTGCTGTCAACAGTAGAAACACAATGGATCTGTCCCAAATGGCACCCTATGCCCTTTTATAGTGCATCACTTTAGACCAGGGCCCATCGAGCTCTGGTCAAAAGTAGTGCACTATATAGGGAGTATGGTGCCATTTGGGACGCACATCATTTGTATATTACTCTATTTAAACAATGTATGTATGTGTGTATATATATATATATATATATATATATATATATATATATATATATATGTATATATATATAAGTTCTCAACTGCGACCTGGCCAAGATAAAGCAAAGCAGTGCGACACAAACAACAACACAGAGATTCACATGGAATAAACAAACGTACAGTCAATAACACAATAGAAGAAGTCTATATACAATGTGTGCAAATGGCGTGAGGAGGCAATAAATAGGCCATAGTAGCAAAGTAATTACAATTTAGCAAATGAACACTGGAGTGATAGATGTGCAAATAGAAATACTTGTGTGCAAAAGAGCAGGAAAGTAAATAAAAACAATATGGGGATGAGGTAGGTAGTTGGATGGGCTATTTACAGATGGGCTGTGTACAGTTGCAGCGATCGGTAAGCTGCTCAGATAGCTGATGCTTAAAGTTAGTGAGGGAGATATAAGTCTCCAACTTCAGTGATTTTTGCAATTTGTTCCAGTCATTAGCAGCAGAGAACTGGAAGGAAAGGCGGCCAAAGGAAGTGTTGGCTTTGTGGATGACCAGTGAGATATACCTGATGGAGTGTGTGCTACGGGTGGGTGTTGCTATGGTGACCAGTGAGCTGAGATAAGGTGGGGCTTTACCTAGCAAAGACTTATAGATGACCTGGAACCAGTGGGTCTGGCGACGAATAAGTAGCGAGGGCCAGCCGACGAGAGCATACAGATTGCAGTGGTGGGTGGTATATGGGGCTTTGTTGACAAAACGGATGGCACTGTGATAGACTGCATCCAGTTTGCTGAGTAGAGTGTTGGAGGCTATTTTGTAAATGACATCGCCGAAGTCGAGGATTGGTAGGATAGTTAGTTTAACGAGGGTAAGTTTGGCAGCATGAGTGAAGGAGGCTTTGTTGCGAAATAGGAAGCCGATTCTAGATTTAATTTAGGATTGGAGATGTTTAATATGAGTCTGGAAGAAGAGTTTACAGTCTAGCTAGACACCTCCTAGGTATTTGTAGTTGTCCACATATTCTAAGTCAGAACCATCCAGAGTAGTGATGCTAGTCAGGCGGGCGGGTGCGGGCAGCGATCGGTTGAAAAGCATGCATTTCTTTTTGGCTACTCTCCAGTCATCTACACTTTTACAGACCACATGGTTTGTTGTTTGTGTCTGTACTGCAACCCATCTGTTGTGTGGCTGTGATGCAGTTCCCTACAAACAAGCCTCCATCTAGTCCTGAGCAATATCTGTGTTATTGTGTACACATTGTCCCATTGGTTTTAGTTCCTGTGTTGTCAGTGTAGAGGTACGGTATGGGCTCAGTTTCAAATGGCACCCTATTCACTATGTAGTGCACTACTTTTGACAAGGGCCCAGTCCACTTTGAAGAACCGTTTTTTTTTACATATATTTTTATTTTCCATATGACTTTTTCCCCCCTAAGAGAGTATCTAGAACATTAAGTGGTTCGTTGGCTGTCCCCAAAAGAGAACCCTTTGAAGAACCCTTTTTGGTTCCAGGTAAAACCCTTTCCACATAGGGTTCTACATGGAACCCAAAAGGGTTCTACCTGGAACCTACAAGGGTTCTTCAACGGGTTCTATTTTAGGGAGCGCTAAAGAGCCCTTTTAGGTTCTAGATAGCACTTTTCTTTCTAAGAGTGTAGTGGCACCATTATGGACCAATAGGATGCCATTTGGGACACAAGCACAGAAACATGGTTAGAGACATAAACCTGTGGTCAGGAAGGCCAGGCAGGTAGCTGAATGAGATGTGACAGTGTTGTTGGCTGGATTGAAAGTAGGCTGTTGCTCTCTATCAGGACTCCTGAGCTGATGGATTGGAAAGCCATCAATAGAGACTCACTTATTGCCCAGGAGCTGTGCTAGGCACAGGACCAGCAAGCTCAGCTAAAACTACCAATATCACATTTACAGGAAGGAAAAGGAGAAATAGAGGGAGAGATTAAGGAGAGAGAAAGTCTATAGCTAACCATGAAATATGGTAATGTTACTGTGCAGTTCAGCTGTTCTGCATTTTCCCATTTGTAGCAGAGCCATACACCGTGTAGAAAAAAAGTATTTAGTCAGCCACCAATTGTGCAAGTTCTCCCACTTAAAAAGATGAGAGAGGCCTGTAATTTTCATCATCGGTACACTTCAACTATGACAGACAAAATGAGGAAAAAAAAATCCAGAAAATCACATTGTAGGATTTTTTATGAATTTATTTGCAAATGATGGTGGAAAATAAGTATTTGGTCACCTACAAACAAGCAACATTTCTGGCTCTCACACACCTGTAACTTCTTCTTTAAGAGGCTCCTCTGTCCTCCACTCGTTACCTGTATTAATGGCACCTGTTTGAACTTGTTATCAGTATAAAAGACACCTGTCCACAACCTCAAACAGTCACACTCCAAACTCCACTATGGCCAAGACCAAAGAGCTGTCAAAGGACACCAGAAACAAAATTGTAGACCTGCACCAGGCTGGGAAGACTGAATCTGCAATAGGTAAGCAGCTTGGTTTGAAGAAATCAAATGTGGGAGCAATTATTAAGAAATGGAAGACATACAAGACCACTGATAATCTCCCTCGATCTGGGGCTCCATGCAAGATCTCACCCCGTGGGGTCAAAATGATCACAAGAACGGTGAGCAAAAATCCCAGAACCACACGGGGGGACCTAGTGAATGACCTTCAGAGAGCTGGGACCAAAGTAACAAAGCCTACCATCAGTAACACACTACGCCGCCAGGGACTCAAATCCTGCAGTGCCAGACGTGTCCCCCTGCTTAAGCCATTACATGTCCAGGCCCGTCTGAAGTTTGCTAGAGAGCATTTGGATGATCCAGAAGAAGATTGGGAGAATGTCATATGGTCAGATGAAACCAAAATATAACTTTTTGGTAAAAACTCAACTCATCGTGTTTGGAGGACAAAGAATGCTGAGTTGCATCCAAAGAACACCATACCTACTGTGAAGCATGGGGCTGTTTTTCTGCAAAGGGACCAGGACGACTGATCCGTGTAAAGGAAAGAATGAATGGGGCCATGTATCATGAGATTTTGAGTGAAAACCTCCTTCCATCA